>NC_136998.1:8327728-8347728 GCF_032717465.1 Coenobita brevimanus
ATATTTGAATACTACTTGTACATTGAGTTTCCTCAGTATGTGAACAACATCAAGAAAATTTTCATGGAAGAGGAGGACAAGGGTTCTTTGCATGTTCTGGCGATCTGGCTTATTAGTTTTCCCTTTAAGGAATCGTTTCTTGGCTGTATTGTGGCACTGAGTTAGTATGCTTTGTGGATATTTTAGCTTCTTTCCAATACTCAGAATCATTTTTAGTTCATCATCTAAAAATTCTGGGTCTGAAATTCTATATGCTCTTAGGTATATGGATATGAACACAGATCTTTTTACATTAATATGATGGTTTGAATAGTAATGAACATATGCCATAATATTTGTAGGTTTTCTGTATACCATAGTCTTCCAAACATTTTGGTCCCTGATAACTTTTATATCCAAAAATGGCAATCCATTATCCATTTCTATCTCATGAGTAAACTTAATCGATGGAACTAACGAATTTAATTGCAGGAGAAATTCATCAGTGGGAAGACTGTTAGGCCAGAAGCACAGGATATCATCAACGTATCGGAGCCAAACTATGTTTTGCTCCTTTAAGGAGGTCAGTAAATGTTTCTCAAAGTATTCCATGTAAATATTTGCCAGAACTGGGGAGAGGGGATAACCCATGGCCATACCAAATTTTTGTGTGTAAAATTTACCCTCAAAGGTATAAGAAGAGTTCACAATGCACAATTTAATTAGCTTGATAATGTTTTCAGAGGGAATACCATCAGTGTTACTACCCAGAATGCTTGGCAGGAAAGTTAAAACATCATCAACAGAGACATTTGTGAATAATGATTTAACATCAAAGCTGATAAATTTGTAGAGGTACATGACATTTAGAGATTTAAACTTTCTTACCAAGAGTTCTTCGACTATCTTACTTCTATGATGGAACACATTCTCTCCATTTCTCCTTTCTCTGAAAACTCCATTCTAGGAGATTTCAATGTTCACCACCACCTTTGGCTCTCCTCTCCTTTCACTGATCCACCTGATGAACAAGCCTACATCTTTTCTATCCTTAATGACCTAGAGCAGCTTGTACAGCACCCTACCCGTATCGATGACCGCCTTGGAGAAAGCTCCAACATACTTGACCTCTTCCTCACAACTAATCCTTCTGCTTACTCTGTTAATCTTTTCTCTCCGTTGGGCTCCTCCGATCACAACCTTATCATCTTAACCTGTCCTATCACTCCGGTACGGCCTGTGGACCCTCCAGGGAAACGTCGTCTGAGGCATTTTGGAGCCGCGGACTGGGAAGCCCTCAGGCAATACTTCTTTGATTTTGTCTGGAATGATTATTGCTTCCATGGCCGTGAGCCATCTGAATGTGCCTTGCGCATTATGGAGGTTATTCTCTCGGCCATGGAAGCATACATTCCTTTCTCATATCCTTTGACTAATGCAAGAAAGCCTTGGTTGAATCACACTTGTTCTAATGCTGTCCACAACAAGGAGAGGGCCTAGAAAAGGTACCGGAACCAACCCACCCCTGAATCACATCATCTTTACGTTTCTGCCCAGAATCGTGCTAAGTATGTTCTTCGCACTGCTAAAAATAATTTCATCCATACTAAATGGTCTCAACTCTCCAACTCGAATTCTTCCCGCTCCTTCTGGCACCTTGCCAAAAACAATTCTATCAACATTACCTCATCATCCTTCCCTCCTCTTTTCTACTCTGATGGTTCTGTAGCTATTTCTTCTACTGATAAAGCACCGCACAGACTTTCTCCTCCAATTCCACCTTAGATGATTCCGGTGCTGTTCCTCCATCACTTCCCCCCTCTGACTTCCTCATGGCTGACACTAACCCGCTCCGTCCCGGAGACGTGAATTCACGTCCTCACATGATATGCATTCATATCCCGGAGACGTAAATTAACGCGGCAACATTGCAAGGTCCCTAATTTGCACAATTTTCAATTTTCGTGAGTGATTTTTGGCACTTATACACGGGACACTTTCCTCTACAAGATGCCAGGCAGGGACAATGCCTTACCCAGCATGACCTCCTCCCCCCCCTGCATGACCTTTTCTCAGTAATTCACCTGTTATCAGTGACCTGGCCAGTAAAGCCATGTCATGCCACGGTATGAAATTCAGGGCCAGAGTGATTCACCAATCGATGACATTGTGGAGGACAAACATTAGAGGAAGAAACAGTCAGAAATGATGATCAGGTAATGTGGCAAAAAAAGGTCAGGAAAGGTGATGAGTTAGTGAGTGAAACAATGCTTATAATGCCTATATTACCGTTTGAAAACCAATATACTCTCGTACTACATATAAATTTGTACCAAATAAATAAATAAATACCATTTATGAGTGGTGTAGAATAGTTATCCTCCCATAGAACTCATTTTCTTTGCAGCCACCCTGATAGAAAACCCTGTAAGTTAAGGAGGTATTCCTACCTGTTACGAGTATTTTAAACATCAGGTGAGCGATTTCTCTATGAATTTTCGATGTTTCTCACCAAAAGTGGATGTTTGAGCAAAAAAAAAAAAAGGTCCAAAAATGTTGGGACTGGGGCGTACCACTGCCCAGAAAACGTCGGGATGGGGCGAGTTAAAGTTTCTTCAGCTGATATATTTTCTGCCATCACTGGCCTCAGCACTAACAAGGCATATGGGCCTGATGGGGTCCCTCCTGTTGTTCTCAAGAACTGTGGTTCTGTGCTTACACCCTGCCTAGGCAAACTCTTTCGCCTTTATCTGTCAACTTGTACCTTTCCTTCTTGCTGGAAGTTTGCTCTCATTCAGCCAGTCCCAAAGAAGGGTGACCACTCCCAACCCTCCAACTATCGTCCAATTGCTTTAACGTCCTGTATTTCAAAAGTTTTCGAGTCAATTCTCAATAGAAAAATTTTAAGGCATCTTTCCTATCACAACCTTCTTTCTGATCGTCAGTACTGGTTCCGTCAGGGACGCTCCACTGGTGATCTTCTCACCTACCTTTCAGACTCCTGGTCATCGTCCTTTCGGGATTTTGGCGAAAGCTTTGCCATTGCACTTGACATCTCAAAGGCTTTCGATCGAGTCTGGCATAAATCTTTGATTTCCAAACTGCCCTTCTTACGGTTTCTATATTTCTATCTGTGCCTTCATTGCTAGCTTCCTTTCTGGTCGTTCTATAGCCGCTGTTGTAGACAGCCATCGTTCTTCTCCTAGATCTATCAACAGTGGTGTTCCTCAGGGCTCTGTACTATCACCAACTCTCTTCCTTTTATTCATCAATGATCTATGCTGTATATCTAACCCTATCCAATCATACGCTGATGACTCCACCCTTCACCTTTCCATTTGGTTCCTGCAACACCCATCTCAACAGTTACTTCAACAAACAAGGGATGAGGCTATGGCACAATGGGGTAAAAATATTATGGTTGTTTTTAATGCATCTAAGACTCAGTTCTTACACCTATCAACCCGACAAAATCTTCCACAGGTATACCCAGTAATGTAATAATATTCAGCTTAATCCTGCATCATCCCTGAACATGCTTGGGGTTTCATTTACTCGGGAATTATCTTGGAAAGATCATATTACATCTCTTGTAAAATCTGCTTCCAAGAGATTAGGTGTGCTAAGCCGACTCCGCTCTTTCTTTACCCCTGCACAATTGTTGACTCTATACAGGGGTTTTATCCGCCCCTGTGTGGAGTACAACTCTCATGTGTGGGGAGGCTCCCCACATGCAGCTCTTCTCAATAGGGTGGAGTCAAAGGCTTTTCGTCTCATTAACTCTCCTCCGCTTACTGACTCGCTTCAACCTCTGTCTCTTCGCACCACTGTTGCATCTTTATCTCTTTTCTATCGCTACTTTAATGGTCACTGCTCCTCTGAACTGTCTGCTTGCATTCCTCCACGTCTACGACGGGCGCGTAGCACCCGTCTGGCAGTAAACTCTCGTCCCTTTTCTGTCCATCTCTTTAATGCAAGAGTTAACCGTTACTCCCAGTCTTTCATTTATGCAACAGGTCAACTCTGGAACTGTCTTCCTCTGTCTGTATTTCCTGCTGCCTATGATCTCCAGTCTTTCAAACGCAGTGTGTCCAGGTATCTCAAAATGATCGGATCTTGAATTTGGCTCTCTATTGTATTTTGTTTTTCTCTTGGAGGGAACTGTTACTGCGGGCTCATGGCCTTTGGTTCCTTCTTCCTCGCATAAAAAAAAAAAAAATCCTCATTGTTTTGTACAAATGAATCAGAGACAGTGCCTACAACAGGGGACAACAGTGTTACAAGCCACATGGAGAACTTGTATGTCGTAGAGCCTACAGAGCTTACAAAGTTGAAAATTCCATAAAGAAATCAAGACTTTGCTAAGAGGGAGGCATGACTTGATCAAACAGTTCTCTGTGCAAAATCCACATGCACCATATAAGTATAGCTTGATTAAAACTCACAAACCAAACAACCCCATCAGGCCAATTGTAAGCTTTGTAGGCTCTACGACATAGAAGCTCTCCAAGTGGCTTGTAACACTGTTGTCCCCTGTTGTAGGCACTCTCTCTGATTCATTTGTACAAAACAATGAGGATTTGGTAAGAAAGTAAAAATCTCTAAATGTCATGTACCCCTACAAATTAGTCAGCTTTGATGTTAAATCATTATTCACAAATGTCCCTATTGATGATGTTTTAACTTTCCTGCCAAGCATTCTGGGTAGTAATACTGATGGTATTCATCTGAAAACATTATCAAACTAATTAAATTTTACATACAAAAATTTGGTATGGCCATGGGTTATCCTCTTTCCCCAGTTCTGGCAAATATTTACATGGAATACTTTGAGAAACAATTACTGACCTCCATAAAGGAGCAAAACATAGTTTGGCTCCGATACGTTGATGATATCCTGTGCTTCTGGCCTAACAGTCTTCCCATTGATGAATTTCTCCTGCAATTATATTCGTTAGTTCCATCGATTAAGTTTACTCATGAGATGGAAATGGATAATGAATTGCCATTTTTGGATGTAAAAGTTATCAGATACCAAAATGTTTTGAAGACTAAGGTACCAGGTATACAGAAAACCTACAAATATTATGTCATATGTACATTACTATTCAAACCATCATATTAATGTAAAAAGATCTGTGTTCATATCCATGTACCTAAGAGCATATAGAATTTCAGACCCAGAATTTTTAGATGATGAACTAAAAATGATTCAGAGTATTGGAAAGAAGCTAAAATATCCACAAAGCATACTAACTCAGTGCCACAATACAGCCAAGAAACGATTCCTTGAAGGGAAAACTAATAAGCCAGATCGTCAGAATATTCAAAGAACCCTTGTCGTCCCCTTCCATGAAAATTTTCTTGATGTTCACATATTGAGGAAACTCAGTGTACAAGTAGTATTCAAATATGAGAACACCATCAAAAAAACCCTCATCAAGAACAGCCCTTTCAATAATTCAGGCATTGTTTACAAAATCCCGTGTAAAAGCTGTAAGAAATTTTACATAGGACAATCTGGAAAAGATTTGGAAACTAGAATCTCACAACATTAATACAGTGTAAGAACAGCCCAACAGAGTAGTGGTTTATTTCAGCACAAAGCATCCAGTGATCACCATATTGACTGAACAGTCTCCAAGATTCTAGCATGATCAAAAAGCTTAGATGAAAGAAATGTAATTGAATCTTGTCTAATTTTTGGCACATATGAAAAGAATGTAAACATGAGCTATGGTCATTTTAAGTGTAATAAATTGTTAACTGAATTGATTTTAAAGCAGTATCCCCCAGACTAACATGTGATTGTTCCCTGTCATCTCCTGGTGGTGTAGTCACACCTGTGTGGGACACACCAAGCATTAATCCTCTAGGTCTTAAGTTAAGCAGCAGTATTTATCTCCTCCTCCCTCCCCCCTCTCCCCTTCCCACTTTCCCTCCTCCCCTCCCCCTTTCCCCTCCCTCCCACTCCCCTTTCCTCCCCTCCTACTCCCTCCTCCTTTGTCACGTGCATTTTTAGATTCAGGTCATCCTTTGTTGTGTTCCACTCCCTCCTGCAGGTGACCATAAATTAAGCCGCAGGTAAAAATTCAGGTCATCCATTGTTCTGTGTGCCACTACCTGCTGCGGGTGTGCATAAAAGACCTCTACCCTTTACGTTTCTGTCTCACTCTGTCTGAAGATGTAATATACGAAAGTACTCACTGTCGCTCCTTTCATTTCTCCTGTGGTTAGTTTGCATACATATCTTCACGGTGAAGTGAAGTCTCTGCAAATATATATATATATATATATATATATATATATATATAGATATATATATATATATATATATATATATATATATATATACAAACTTATATGTATATGTATGTGTACGACTGTATGTCGATATGTGTTTGTGTGTATAAGTGTGGGTAGGCGTGTGCTGAGGGAAGGGTAGGCGTTTGGGGGGGGGGGTAGACTGTGTGGCTATGTTTATGAGTGTGGGTGTTTGAGTAGGTGTATGTTTGTCTGTGGTTGTAAGTGGGTATGGGTGTTCTGTTTTTTTTTTTTTTTTTTTTTTTAGGCGAGGAAGAAGGAACCAAAGGCCATGAGCCCGCAGTAACAGTTCCCTCAAAGAGAAAAACAAAATACAATAGAGAGCCAAATTCAAGATCCGATCATTTTGAGATGCCTGGACACACTGCGTTTGAAAGACTGGAGATCATAGGCAGCAGGAAATACAGACAGAGGGAGACAGTTCCAGAGCTGACCTGTTGCATAAATGAAAGACTGGGAGTAACGGTTAACTCTTGCATTAGAGAGTTGGACAGAAAAGGGATGAGAGTTTGCTGCCAGATGGATGCTATGCGCCCGCCGTAGAGGTGGAGGAATGCAAGCAGACAGTTCAGAGGAGCAGTGACCATTAAAGTAGCGATAGAAAAGAGATAAAGATGCAACAGTGCGGGGAAGAGACAGAGGTTGAAGGGAGTCAGTAAGAGGAGGAGAGTTAATGAGACGAAAAGCCTTTGACTCCACCCTATTGAGAAGGGCTGTATGTGGGGAGCCTCCCCACACATGAGAGTTGTACTCCACACAGGGGCGGATAAAACCCCTGTATAGAGTCAATATTTGTGCAGGGGTAAAGAAAGAGCGGAGTCGGCTTAGCACACCGAATCTCTTGGAAGCAGATTTTACGAGAGATGTAATATGATCTTTCCAAGATAAGTCCCGAGTAAATGAAACCCCAAGCATGTTCAAGGATGATGCAGGATTAAGCTGAATATTATTAAACATTAATGGGTATATGTATGTATGCGTGGGTGGATGAGTGGGTGAGCGGTCATTTATGTACATGTATGGGATAAGTATTTGAGTGTGTGGGGGGGAGGGGGAGGGGGGGGTGAGTGTGTGTGTGTGTGTGTGTGTGTGTGTGTGTGTGTGTGTGTGTGTGTGTGTGTGTGCGGGGGGGGACTATGTGTATGTATGTGGGAAGTATTTGTGTGTTTGGGCGGGTTGGTGAGCGGGTGGAAGGGTGTATGGGTGTGTAGGTACGTGTGGGTGTGGAATATGTACTCGTTAGGGTGGGTCGAATTCCTATGATCTTAGAGTTGCTAGTTCGAAACATGGTGGAAATGATGCTCCATCACTGCCACTACACCACCGCGCAAACGGTTTTTTATATTCTATACGTTCACTTCGACAACTTTCACTCTATAATCGAGGAAATGATGACAAAAATGAAGAAATTGAATGATACGTGTTAGACGATTTCTCGCAAGATTTAGCTCTGAGCTAGCCATACAATCATTTGCTTCCCTGTATTCGGTATATACAAACAGTATTCTGCCAATATAAACTGAAAAATACAAATCGCAGATGTATATGAAACACCAAACAGTGACAAACAACATGACGCATTTCCGATTTATTTCATTAGGAAACGTAATCACGAACCGGGCACTTATGTTCCGTTCAGAAGTCTTTTTTTACTCTCACGCTTCTGGAAATCTCTGCGAGACCGCTTACATTGCAGAAGCATGGCGTGTCGTGCCTGGTGACGGCAGACTTTTTGCGTGGTCAGTGTTACATCCATGATGCAACACTCCACACCTTGTGAGTGACAAGGAGTGCGCTGTCCAAGATTATGGGTTGGCTGTCGTCCGTTGCGACGTTCTTCAAGAGTGGAGGGATTGTGACAGACGATTTGCCTAGCTGCACCAGCTCGGTGTAGTTCTTGGCCTCGAAATCTGTCTTAGAGCAGATTTGCCAAACACTTTGACATCGTCGCTGTCGTTCTCCCACGCGTGCTGAATGACAGCAGGTTATTTTCAGGGTGACAAAAATAACTGTTATTGCTGAGTATTGGACGAACGATGCCCTAACCTTCTGGTGGCAATTCTCGCAATAGTTCCAACATATAGAAGAAATTCTCGGTGCCATCCTGACACGAACTGTTCGCTCTCACTTTGAACCAAGGTGGCGTGTAAAAGTTGTAAATGAATGAAACGAGTCGTTTCAGTACTGGAGATGGCTCTTCTGACATGTAGAGCTCCAGTGTACTGTTGTCTTTATTTAGCCATCTGGCATGGTTCAGTGGCCCTGGCTGCACAAATGGTTTCAAAACTACGCCTTCAGCTGCTCCGACTTGCACTGCCAGACATGCGCAGTGCACATATCGCTGATCTTTGCTGAGATCCTTCCCAACATCATCTGGTACAGTGCAAGTTTTTCCACACAACCATTCATTGTCTACGATAGTCAGATCCTTTGGACTGAACTCAAGGGATCTGCCCACTTCCCGTCTGGAGCCAGTTGGACCCGTCGTTGCACCATCAATGGCTTTAAAATATCGTCTGAAAACTACTTCAGTGAAATGAAACAAACAGACAGGCCCTTGTACTGGTCTCTCCAGCTGAGTTTCCAGCACACGAATCATCTCATTCTTCTTGTCAATGTTTACGTTCGTGCCACTGCAAACAATAGCTTGCAATGATTCTGCTGAATCGGTCTCATGAACAACCGACATGATCTTGGCGATATCCACCGCTTTTCCACTTTCAGGGGAGAAATTATATATGTAAGCGGCATCAGGGAAGCCAATTACTGGGTAGTGGTCTTCCTTGATGAAGACCTTCTCACCATGAGGGGTTTTACCCAGAGTCTTGTCAATTTTACCATCAAAACCCAGACAAACTACCTTTGTCATGGCGCTTTGTTGTTGTTGAACGGCAATATCCCTCCAGTATTTTCTTTGATGCCGAAGTTTGCTAGGATCAAGTTTCTTTTCCTCAGCAAGAATACCCATGTTCTTCAGTGCGGCATTCACTATAGGACATGTATCTCTGTTGCTCATCTGGTACCGGTCTGATACACGACAATTCAGGATATGCCAATCTATTCTGACCCTGCTTGCCTCTCTCTGCTTCTTCAGTACCATCATTATCACAGTGATCATCTGATACATCACAACTAGTATCATCAATATCATCGTTTCATGTTGTTCCTGTATCTTCTTCATCATGCATGGCATCCTGAACTTACTTTTCATGAAGCTTTCTTTTCATTTGTCTGTTTGTGGCTAGTTCATTTTTTGCTATCTTTTGCTTGTCTACTTTGCTGACGTACATTTTCCTACAACTGTTTTGGTCCACCCAAAAGTGCCACTCTTCAGGAGGTATCTTGAAAGCCTTGGCACAACGACACTCAGACCTTTTTCAAGCACCAACATTTTTGTAGCGTTTGCAGCAGGAGATGTCAAATAGTGCATCAAAGCTGGCCAACTTCTCCAAGTAGGTACTTGAAGTCCTCTTGTTTGTTTACAGGGAATTTTCTTAGCTCCTGAGCTTTTGTTATCAAGCGTTTCACACGTATGACAATGCTTTTGTAGTCAGTTATAGGAATCGATGCCTTCTCATATATTTCTACTGCTTGGTTAGCAATAGTTTCAGTGTGAGCTTGCGTGCTTGATTATAGATCTCTCATTTTGTGTCCCAAGTATTCCCTAATATCATCTTTGCATGTAGGTAGCTAATGCACTGGAAGACTACGAGGTAAATCAAACTACGGAATCTTTGACCTTTTCCCTAGTGCTGCAGGTAGCCATCATTCCAACACAGGGTATAAATGCAAAAAAGTTAACACTGACAACGTTTGTATAACCGGTAACAAAGCCTTCAAAATCAGTATCGTCACTGTCAAAGCTGCCAAAATTCGTCTATATATCTATCTATCTTTTGGCAGACGCCTTAATCCCGTAAGGGGTGTCCACAAACAAATTGCCTCCATGTCGCCCTGTCCCCCGCCAGTTTCACTTCCCTGCTCCCAGCTCACACACCCCTCTCTCATATACTGTACTTCACTCCATCCCTCCATCTCATCCTTGGCCTCCCCCTCCCTCTCCCCCCCTCTGCCTCACTCACATACACTCTCCTCGTCAGTCTCTCACTCTCCATCCTCTCCACATGGCCAAACCACCTCAGTGTGTTTCTCCTAACGCTTCCTATCACATCCACATCTACACCACAACGCTCCTTCACTTCCGTATTTGTCAGTCTGTCTCTCCATTTGACTCCAGAGGTTCCTCTCAAATAACTCATTTCCACTGCTCTCACTCTTGATTTCTGTCCCTCCAACAATGTCCAAGCTTCACTTCCATACGTTACAGTTGGTATCAAAATACTGTCATGTAGTAACTTTTCACTTCCATGCTCACTTCCCTGTTTCTTATCTCGAGGAACCAGCAACCTTTCTTCCTTGTTGTATCCTTTCAAGCACTTCACCCTCTAAACTTGCATCCTTACTCATCACACTACCCAAGTACTTAAACGCACTAACATTTTCCGTTTCCTCCTCATCCAACCTCACTCTACATTCACTGATTTCACTTCTCTCGAAGACCATAACATTACTCTTCCCTACATTCAGCTTTCGATTCCGTTTCTTACACACTCTCCCAATCTCATCCACCAAGCCTTGCAGCTCCCCTTCGGCTTCGTTTAACAATGCATTACCATCTACAAACAACAGTACTGAGAGTTTCCAAACACTGCCCCCCTCTCATTAGGGCCGCTTCGATACCCACTGCACTACCATCTATTTCTTTTATAACCCCATCCATATACAGACTGGACAACCATGGAGACATGACATATCCCTGTTTCAATCCAACCTTCAGATAGAAAAGTTCATTCAGTTCACTATCCACATGCACTGCAGCCTTAGCTCCCTCATTCATACTCTTCACAGCATTCAACAACTTCTCATCTACTCCATATATTCATAATACTTTACGCAGTCCTTGTCTATCCACCCTGTCATATGCTTTCTCCAAATCCATGAAGCCCGCATACAACTTCTTTCCCCTCTCTAGAAACTTTTCCACTAAAGATCTAAGAATGAATATATGATCTACACAACCTCTTCCCTTCCTAGAACCTCCCTTTTCTTCTCCAACTAATTCCTCTGTTATTTCCCTTAGTCCGTCAATAAGTAACCTACCAAATGGTTTTCCTACTACACTAAGAAGACAAATGCCCCTATGATTACCAGACACTTCTTTTTCCCCTTTTCCTTCATACAGGGGGATAATAATACCTGACTTTCAATCCTCCGGGATTCTGCCTTCGTCTCAGACCAATCTGCACATATTCCACACAACTATATCTCCCCCATGCTTCAGTATTTCACCATACACTCCATCAATTCCTGGGGCTTTCCCCATTTTGACCTTCTTCATTGCTTCCACAACTTCCATCCTGCTGATTTCTTCTTCTATTCCCACATCCCTCCGTCTCCCAGCCATTCCCCAGCCACTAATACATGCATTATTTTCGTTCTCTGTGTTCGTATTCTCGATAAATTATTACTGCGATCATTCGGTGCAGGCATGTAATAAAGTTGCTGGAGGAGCATTGGCCAATTTTAAATAATACAATTTTATTATGTGAATATGGTGTTTCGGGCATCAAAATATCCGTATTTCGTTGAATTAAAAGGTTTCGACCCACCCAATGTGTATGCATGCGTAGGTAGGTGTGTACTTATGTGGGGGGTAAATGTGTGTGGGAGAGGGATGGTTGTGCGATTGAGTGGATGAGTATGTCTGTATGAGACGGAAGATATGTGTGTGGGGGGGGGAGGAGCACGTGTGTTTATTGGGGTATGTGTTTGGGAGGAGAGGGTATGTATATGGAGGAGGTGGGGGTATGTACTGTGTGTGCAAATGTGTATGTGTGTGAAGGGGAATCAGTAAGCATTTGCGTGGGATATGAGTATGTGTGTGTGGGTGTGGGTGATATGTTTGTGTGTGCGTGGGGTATACTGTATATGTATGTATAATTGTATATATATGTGGGGGGGTATTTGTGTGTGTGTGTGTGTGTGTGTGTGTGTGTGTGTGTGTGTGTGTGTGTGTGTGTGTGTGTGTGTTTCAATGGGTGTGTCTGTGTCTTTGTGCGTGCGTGTGTTAGTGTTTGTGAGTATGTGTCTGTGTGTGGGGAGTGAGGTGTGGGGTTGGTGGGTAAGACAGTGTTTGGGTGTAGTGTCCTGTACGTGCCTTCGTGTGTGTGCATGAGGGGGGTGGGGGGTAGATTGGTGTTTGGGTGTGGAGTATTATATGTGTGTGTGTGTGTGTGTGTGTGTGTGTGTGTGTGTGTGTGTGTGTGTGTGTGTATGTGTGTGTGTGTGTGTGTGTGTGTGTGTGTGTGTGAGAGAGAGAGAGAGAGAGAGAGAGAGAGAGAGAGAGAGAGGGGGAGAGAGAGAGAGAGAGAGAGATTAACGCATATGTGAGCATGTATATATGTTATGTATGATTCTTTACGATGTACTAATCTGTAAGAGTACTATGTACAGTATGTTTTAAATGTTGTATATGTATTGTGTGCAAGTTCTTTTGTGATTCTTTATAAGTATGTTATATACTCATGTATGTATGTTATGATAAGTATGTATGTATACTTGCTGCCACCAGAAAGTGAAAATGTATTTGTGCGTTGTTTGCCGTATACCTTTGTAAAGATTTCGCTGAGGAATGTATGTAACACACCCAACAGATCCTACTTGGGGATCTGTTGGGTGTGTCAGTTTTGTTTCTTGTAGGAGTGCTATGTTTATGACGTGGATGCGGTGGAATTGTTCCACTTCCGATTTTTTTTGGAAGACTTCAACATTTACCTTGAATATGGTTATGTGTGTTTCAGGCAGTATGTGTCTGTGTTGCAGTTGTAGTGCTTGTGCACAAGGACTGGGTTGTGATGTCTGAGTTGTGTGCGTGAGAGGGTTTGTTGAATGGAGTTGGGGTGGGGGGGTTGTTGGAAGGAGTGGCGGCAGTTGTGTTTAATGTGACAGGAGGAATGTTTGTGGATGTGTTCCACCTGTCACACTCCATATTCTGTGGCACTGTCTGGCATTTCTTGGTATAGTGCATGTGATATGAACCCATTCTCTACATGAAGTGCATTGAACAAATCCACATGTTTGTCTTGCACTTGATATGTGTGGGGAACAAATCGGGCATATGGATCATGTCTGGGGACCAGGACTGCTCATGAAGTCTCCGGCTAGTGTGAGAAACGGGGAAATAACCGAAGTGCCATTTACAAATGTGAATAACGGTATAGGGAGCAGGTGCCTTCACACGAGTGATGGCGACCTGCCAGGGTGGACATGGATCCTCCTCACATGATGAGGAGGTTCGCTTCCCAGGCATGAGGTGCATTCACTTCTCTCCACCCACGGTAACGGCAACCCCTAGGAAGCTCCTCTCCATGGGTAGAATACACGGTTAAAAAAAAAAAAAAAAAAAAAAACTATATCAAAAGATTTCATGTAAGAATTTTTATTAGAGGTAGACTGAAATGCACTATGACCCTGACAAACCTTCCACGTTTCAGCACCAACTTTACATAACCATGTTTCTTCACGTGAGTTAGGTATGTTGTAGGAAAAGAAGTTCAAAATGATACTACCAAAATATGAGTTTTTGGTGCAGACGCTGATGGTCACATTTTTAGGTCTCCACCAAATTGTGACGACCAAGAGTATTTCCTAAATTCTTTCTTTCAAAAAAGTTTCAATCTGGTACCATTACTTTAATTGTATACCAGTATGAAGCGCGTTTTCACGCATTAGAAGCGACTGACAGCACATCTTTGTTACTTCAAACTGAAATGTTATGGAGAGAAAATGGTTTTGTGAGTCATGAAACAAAACTGAACAGATTGGTCTAACATCTGTTAAAGAAAAATATAAACACTGCTCTGGCTTCATGTAGTGAAACGTTATTAGCTGCTGAAAAATGTGATGGTCAGGAAGGCCAGATCGGGCTACTCAATGTAATACTCTGCCCACACCCCGCAGGTAAACTTCAACTTCACTCGCTCGTTGGTAACCTGTTGCATTCATTCTTGGGCAGTTGTTTCTTGAGCAAAGACCCTTGAACTTTTTTTTTTTTTTCACAATCAGTGAGTAACCAGATATAGAGCTTGTCTCTAACTATGTTAGTCCCTCCATCACGCATTTACTCACTCAGTGACTTACTGTACTTTCATGAAAAATGGGTCCCAGGCTTCATGGGAGGAATGTTAAGAAAAATGGAATTTCGACAATGGTAGATTTCCCCACGGGCCGGGTTTCAAGCAAGCTGGGACCTGCTAGTCTTTTATTATTCCTGGCGCTCTGGAACACGGCCTTTTGGGCCTGTTGTCCACTTGCTGTCTGTTTTCAATATCCTAGTTACAGAGGAATTGATTAATCCATGGACTTCAGCATGTGTGTTGCAAAAAAAAGGCTCTGCGGTGTGGCAATAAGGCCAGTTTAGTGATCAATAAAAAAAAAATAACTTCAGATGTACATCATCATCTTGAAAATGGTATTACACACCTACCCATGAAGTTTGTGTTCAACCCACCATATTTAGGGGGTTATTATGGTTGGAAATTTTCCAGTTGGCGACAAACCGGCAACGATACCTGCGTCACTTGTTCCTTTCAAAGCCTGAGTTACTAGTTAGTTCAGTAGTCCATAACGAGCATGACATGATATTTTCGATACTTCCTCTCATCTTTCCATCTCATTCACTAGCGACTGTCGGATTTGCATCTGATTCAGTCGTCAAGAACTGGTTTACCAAGACAGGACTGGTTCTCCCTTTTCTGCTAACGGCCTGATAAATGGATCAGAACCATTACACTGTTTCTAGGTTCAACCTAAGGGGTAGGAATGAGAGATAATAGAAAATATAATATCCCATAAAAGTTGTATGACCCCATTCCAGCTAGAAGCTTTGTGTTGTGGTGTTAAAAATCCCATCCATACGATGTAGGTTGCATGCCCCAGGGGTTGACCTTCATGGGTAAGTCGCACACCACGAGTTAGCTGGCATCAGTAGCACGAAAGAAAAAGCAAACATGCAAAAATTCACGTTTTATTGTGTATTGGATACACAGATGAAATATCTGAAGGGAAATATAAAAAAGTTACCTTTAGAAGTTTGTGATACACCAAAGCTCTAGTTTATGATATGGCCACCAGGCCTTGGTCACATTCCCTTGGACACACAATAGCAATATCTAGTTACATCATAGGCAAAGTATGCATATAACCAGTAAATTAAAGGAAATATGATAAAATATTTCAGGTGGTCATGAAAGAAAAAACGTGATGAGATGTGCTAACAGCACGCATAAAAGCGTAACCTCTCCAGGACATTTTATTTTTTTATTTATTTATTTTGTATGTCGGTAATCTCAGAACGTCTTCATGCAGCATAGAGGAAGTCCCGGAGTGAAAGAGTCCAGTGAAAATTATGTCAAACTCCTTCATTATGACAAGTAATTCTTATAATCAATTAAATTGGTGGAAGCAAGACCATGATTTAAGAAAAAATAAATGTCATGGTGTCCTAAGTGAAGAAATGTAATTATATTGTTAAGAAGTGAGATTTGCCACTAGGTGCTCGAGAAGCTTCTCGGCGTTTCGTGTACGGTAGTTCCGGTTCTGGAACGAGAGAGTTGCCAGTTTGCCTGCTGTTTGTGAACGTAGTTATTTCGTAAGCTATGCATTAATTTTTGTGCTCTTTTTCTTTATAATGTTTTATTTACATGATTGCTTGTTAAATTATGTAATTTAAGTTCATATGGTAAAATATGCAGAGTGTTGTGTGTATGTGAGACAACTCTGTTATGTTTTCATTTCTCCGAGTTGGTAACTGTTGTTCTCGTAGAATGTAGATGTCTCTCGAATAATGCAAGCTTATATAAGATGGGGTAGAGATTATTACAGGTTTAGTCGGGTTTCAGGTCAGTTTGAGTGAAGTGCAGTCGGTTTTGGTTCAGTTTGAGTGAAATGCAGTGCAGTGTCAGTGTCAGTGAAGATTGTATATTTTTGGTACTTGTGAAAACAGTGGCAAACAGTGACGGATTATTGAAGTTTGTATATCATTGGAACTTGAGAAAACAGTGAAGTGTCAGGCATTAAGTGTAATAACTGTGAAGTGTTGTCAAGCATTAAGTGTAATAACTGTGTTGTTAAACATTAAAACTGCAATCAGTAAAGCATGTATTGCTCCAGTGCGTGTGGAAACAGTGGAGTGAAGGTGGAAACATTAAGTGGAATTACTTGGAAAATAAAGTGAGTGAACTTTAAGGAGCCAGTGTTTATTTTCGCCTCAGCTGATCTTGTGTACTGTACACGTAAAGGCTAACCATATGAAATACAACTCACTGGGCAACGACCTTCCTATACTGTACTACTGCTGTTGGCGCCTGTGGCAGTGTGGGGACTGGGACGTAAAAGTATTGTCATCCGGCAGAAGAAAATCTTATTTTCTCAGACTTGTTACGAATGAATGGGCTATCTTTGCTCTCAGTTAACATTGGTAATGATTTGCACTTGATATGTTCTTATATATATATATATATATATATATATATATATATATATATATATATATATATATATATATATATATATATATATAAGAAGAGGGAGGCCGGGAGGCCGAGGATGAGATGGAGGGATGGGGTGGAGAGGTATATGAGAGAGGGGTGTGAGTTGGGAGCAGGGCAGTGAAATGGCGGGGGACAGGGCGACTTGGAGCCGATTTGTTTTGTGGCCACCCCAAACGGGATTGAGGCGTCTGGCAATAGATAGATAGACAGATAATATATATATATATATATATATATATATATATATATATATATATATATATATATAAATATAGATATATATATATATATATATATATATACACTGTATATCTCTCATCTCATCAGCCGTTTGAGTGTCCACTATAGGACCGGCCTATTCCGACCGGAGTGGGGATGATACAGCATATGTATCTCAGCCAAGTGGCTTAGGCTGTCCGGTTGAGATTGTACGTAGGGTGAGAAGTGCTGGTAAGTGTGACTGTGGGGTTGGAATGGCTTTGGAGGTGTGTGTTGTCTGTGAACCAAGTGTAATCGGCCTGCGCAAGCTGATGGGGTGCAAGCGTACTGTATAGTACATGACACTGGTTCAACCACAGCACCCCTTATGTCCGCCAAAGTAGTACTTGGTTGGAAGAAAGCTCCCAAAGTTTATTACCCCGGCGGGGCGCGAACCGTCGTTCTCCCATGTACGAAAACGCACGCTCTACCACAGAGGCTCATATATATATATATATATATATATATATATATATATATATATATATATATATATATGTGTGTGTGTGTGTGTGTGTGTGTGTGTGTGTGTGTGTATGTGTGTGTGTGTGTGTATGTGTGTGTGTGTGTGTGTGTGTGTGTGTGTGTGTGTGTGTGCAATATACTGAAGTGCATTTTCCAATCCTGAGCACCTGCCCATCGCAACGTCTCTGCTCAATACTCTTGGTAATAATTGGTAGGTAGCATTCAGTGCGGTGTGTACTACAGCTTGATGAGGAAAAACTCAGTTGTTATGGTCTAAGAAGGAGTGCAAGAAAAAGTCTGCAAATTTTATCCTTGCCATAGGAATGTGAATACAGAGAAATAAAAATTCAAGGTATTTTCTTTACTACGTGAAGCCTTTTTTGTTTTAAATTGCTTTAAAGCAAATGATTTATGAATGACTTATATTACATACACTATGAAGGAAAGTTTGATTTCCCATGCAGTTCAGATATTCTCAGTCTTAAAGTTATTCCTTCATCCCAGCCTTATGCGGTAATATAGATCAGTGATGATGATGAATGGAGGTAAAATATCATACATCAAATAAAGTTATCTAGTACTGGACATAAACAATAAACGCAAGTTTTGTCTTCTAAGGAGATAAGGGTAAAGGCTCAACCATAACTGTGTCAATAGCGGCAAATTAATTTACCTTTAAACAATATGGTCCATCACAATTCCTTCAGAATGAAGACTATATTGTTAAAACTAAGAGGATGAATTCTTAAGGTAAATTCCAACTTTGTGAGAAATCAGTCCTTGAAATATATTTAACAGATAGTATATATGTTGTTAATCAGCATTCCATTTTATATTAACAGTCAGCATTCCACTTTACATAATGCAGTTAACGATGAGTTACGGAATAACCTCCCCCCTTTCTCTCTCTCTCTCTCTCTCTCTCTCTCTCTCTGTATATATATATATATATATATATATATATATATATATATATATATATATATATATATATATATATATATATACCCCTGGGGGTAGGAGGGTTTTTCAAGAATACTCCCCCAGTATCCCTGCTTGTCGTAAAAGGCGACTAAAAGGGTTGGCGGAGGGTTAGTGCCCCTCACCGGAAAACAACTAACTAAAAAAACAAACAAGAAGCCTCGGACAAGGACTGACCAAACGATGACGACCCAGGACCGGACAAAGGACTTAGTAATGGGTAAATGGAATGTAAGAGGAGCGAATGATGAGGTGAAAGAGAGAGAGATTGTCCAGGTGCTTGAGGGTGCGAAAGTGGATGTATGTGGAATAACTGAAACAAAATGGAGAGGAGAAAGTGTGAGTATGGATGGGGTATATGTGCAGGAGTAGGTGAGAATGAGAGGGCAAAGGAAGGAGTATGTATAGTTGTGAATAAAAGATGGAAGAAGAGCATAAGACAGTATGGATTAGTTGGGTCAAGGATTGTGTGGGTAAAGCTGAAAGTTGGAACACAAATGTGGGCGATTGTGTGTGTGTATGCGCCAATGCAAGATCGTGCTAGAAGAGTCAGAGAAGAGTTCTGGACAAATGTGGAAGTGTGCATGGAAAAGTTTGGAAGGAATGAGTGTTTTTGATCGGTGATATGAATGGTAAAGTTGGAAATGTGAAGGTGGATGGAATAGTTGGTGAGTGGGGTGTGCCTGCTGAGATAGATGAGAATGGGAGTGCGTTAGTGGACATTTGTGCTGGGAGGGGGTTGGTGATAGCCAATACCCTCTTCAGGCATAAAATGATCCACAGGTATACATGGCAAGTGATGAGAAGGGTGGGTGGTGAACTGAATGAAAGGAAGGCAATGATTGATTATGTGTGTGTGGATGAAAGGATGCGAAGATGTGTAATGGATGCAAGAGCTTATAGAGGTTGGGGGAGTGGACTTTCTGACCACTACTTGGTGGTAGCCAGAATTAGGATTCAAGGAAGATGGAGGAATAGAAGAAGGGAAAGACGAGAGGAAGGAGTAGTTGCAAGGAGAGTTGAAAGGTTACAAGAGGATGAGAAAAAGGCAGACTATAAGAGAGAAGTGGAGGAACGATTGGGCAAATATGAATTGGAGCAGATGGGAGACGTGGAAGGTGTGTGTAGGATATTTACAGAAGAAATATGTGCAGCATGTGATGTGGTGTGTGGAAGGAAGAGAAGACGGAGGGGGGTGCAAGGAACAGCGTGGTGGACTGAAGAGGTGAGACAGGCTGTGGCACAAAAGAAGAAAGTATACAATGAATTGATGAGAAATAGGGGCAGAAGAGAGAGTTATATGTAGAAAGAAAGAGAGAGGTGAAAAGCTTAGTAAGAGAGAGTAAGAAGAGAGTGGATGACGAATTTGGAAAGAATTTGAAT
>NC_136998.1:8352728-8357026 GCF_032717465.1 Coenobita brevimanus
CCACTTATACTCGCATTATGCATCCTCGTTCAACAATTCCTTAAAGTGTTCTCTCCATCTGCTCACTTTTCTCCCTTCTCCACTAATGTCCTACCATGTTTATCTTTCACTCACTAGCTTCACTTCCACCCTGTCTTCATGCTGCTTCTCTCCAGAACATTTTCTTACTGATCCCTCCCTTTTGCACTCAAATTCCCTTCCAAAATTCTGATCACTCTCTTCTTACTCTCTTACTAATGCCACGTCTCTCTTCCTTTCCACACTATAACTCTCTCTTCCGATTTCATCATCAATTCATTGTATGCTTTCTTCTTTGTGACAGTATCTCACCTCTTCAGTCCACCACGCTGTTCTTGCACTTTCCTTACACCACATCACATGCTGCACATATTGTAAATATACACTGCAATACGTTAGTCAATTCTAATATATAGTCTGCCATATTATAACTCACTCTCCTGCAAACTCCTTCCTCTCGTCTTTCCTTCTTCTATTCCTGCTTCTGGTATGTGGTCAAGTCCAAAGGGACATCTTCATCCTTTCATCCACAGTCATTGCCTTCAGTTCAGTTCACCACATCTCATCACTTGCCATGTATATGTGGATCATTTTTATGCCTGAAGAAGATATTGGCTATCACTAGCACTGTCCACTAGTCATATCTATCTAGATAACTATTCCATCCACCTTAATAAGTTATAGGATAGATATTAGCAACTTTGATTTGTCCAGAATGATACAAGATTGGACAATATACATTGACATGTGAAGGGAGCAATAACTGATCATACCTCAGCTTTTCTTCCACGACCATCTCCTTCGCTCATATAGTTATACTCTATAATAGATTATTCCAGATGGCCGTGTTCTGTCTCTGGTAGATCAGATATAAACAGAAAAGTTATAAACGCAAATAGGTCTTGTTTGGAGGTTAGAATTCACTGCTGAGATAGTATTCTGAAAAGACAGTAGATATAGATTTATATATTAAATATTATATATATATATATATATATATAATATATATATATATATATCAGAGAAAAGAAAGAGAGAGAGAAAATTACCGTAACTCATCGTTAACTGATTAGAAAGTGGAATCTATTTATAAAAATAAGTGATTCACTATATATATCTGAAATATATCAGACTACTAAAAAGTTGGATAAATTCATCCTCTTGGATTTTTAACAATATAGTCTTCATTCTAGGATATGATATATTATTTAAAATTATTATATATACATTTGGTGCTTATACCCCTTAGAAGACAAAACATTGTATGTAGTACTAGATAACATTTTGTATATTCTTTACCTCCTTATCTATATTGATTATATTATGCAAGTCAAACATGTCTGAACTACATGTCAAATTCATATGTATGTAATATAAGTCATTCATAAATGTTGCTTTTCATTTCAAAAATCTGTAAACTATTGGTGGGTATTAATTTATGCATAAAATTTAGAATTTCTTGTATGATTTTTTATATGATGTATACACAACATAAAAAATTTTACAAATGTACAGAAGATGTTGGTGCATTATATATTGACACACACAACAATAATATATATAAACACACAAGATAACACATACATATATATATATATATATATATATATGAGTCTTGCGTTATGAGCCTGGTTTTGAAATAATATGCTCTTGATGACAAGATTTGTATATATATAGTGTCATGAATGTTCAGTTTGGGTTTGAAATAGACAACACACATAAAGCATAAGAAGAGTATCATACAATCTAATTACAAGATCGGATACATATATATATATATATATATATATATATATATATATATATATATATATATATATATATATATATATATATATATATATATATATATATATATATATATATATATATATATAATATATATATATTTTTTATATGTTCTTATATATAATATATATAGTTTATAAATATATTTTATATAATAAGTCGTTCTTTCTGTTGTTTTTTGTGTGTTTTGTTGTGGTATCCTTCTTATATATATATATATATATATATATAATATATATATTATATATATTATATATCTATATATTTTGTTTCCATCATTCTTGTATTAATATCAGGAAGTCGACACATCTTAATTTTTATATATAATTGTATTTTGAGGTTATTTCTTATTAAATAAATTTTATATAAAATGTTAAATATATAATAATATGAATATGTAATATGCATTAACTGAGCATTAAGTGTATTTCATTTTATCAGCTGACTTAGATAAATTTATCATGCTAATTTGATAATAGAGGCTATGCAGTTACATATAAAATGTTGCCATTCATCCATATGAGTCCTGAATGTTTTTTTTTAGCATTACTTAGTAATTTTATCTAACTCTTTTTTTTTAGAACTTTACACAGTAGATGATTTTAGTATTTAACAAAAGTGTACATATCTTTCCTGTTACGTAACATAAATGGACCTCATATCAGGATATTCAGGATATTATCATAAGGATATTGCTTGATATTTTGCGACTGATTTATTCATGATGTCTACTATTACTACACTTGATGAAGCCAAGATTTTTCGTCAAATGCAAACAGTGTGTGATTAAAGAAGAAAGATAAGAATGTTTTTCAACAATTGGGAATTGCAGTTCTCATCATTCTAAAGAAATGATTAATCTTGTTTAATGTAACTCCTCCAAATGAGCAACGCAGATTGAAATACATAATTTAAGCTAGCTCTGCAAATCTTATGAGGCTGAGTTTCAAGCACGTGCTAAAACAGAGGCTAAATAAGTCGTCAGGCTATTCAGGCACGTGCTAAGGGCTGAGTCTCAGGCTAAGGAGGCTGAGTTTCACGTGCTAAGGAACTGTAAACTGGCTCCTAAGATTATTTCAGGCAGAAGAAGGAGTGACAATAGGACTTGCTCTGATTCAGTCAACCTGAATCGCATACAAATAAATATAAAATATTGGAGATTAGTTTATTCTAGCCACTCCCTCGAACTAGTATATCATAAATATTTTCATAGGTAGCAATGGAAGTATGACCAAAATGCCTTCAAACTATAAACAAGGTACAACTCAATATCATCTTTATCAATATCAATAAAATGATGTTTGACTTCCCTTTTCTGAATAATTTGATTTAAGAAAGGTAACATATCTGGTGAGAAACAAAGCTGTTACTGTGGTGCAATTTGATTTTCATTGCATCTCATCTCAGGTTGAAATAAAAAGTGTAATGGTCTGATGCTAATCAGGGTTTAGCTGATGAAACAGTTCTTGGATGAGAAAAGAAGGAAATGAGATGCTTCATACTCAAGACAGAACAAGAAGAATAAAATGATGTTTTGAAAATACGAGATTTCAGAAAAGTAAATGTACATATCGTAGAAGCTTGGTCATACAAACTTCGTTTAGAGTCTGATCACCTATTAAATAACTATTGACCGAAACCCAGAATTCCTTAACTGAGTTAACAGCTGGAGCAGAACTTGTTGGCCTCCTCGCAGTCAGGTCAAAATGTGCTAATTCCTGTCTTTGTCAGTCTTCTACAGTTACATGAAATAATATAGTGATACAGGTGATGCAACTACTAAATCTATGTTAATTCTGATGAAACTGTAATATTACTTCTCTGTCCCTCTGTGCAGAGTAAAAGAGGGTGTTTGTTAAATTTTCCCTCACATTTTTCAGACCCACATGTCATGTAACTTTCTTACTGGAATGTTTTATTGTGTGACTCAGCTCCTCCATTGCATAGTGAGTCAGTGCTGTCTGACCCTCATGTATACTGATATGGTGATTTTTGATACTCAGTGTTATTTAATGATTTTAGATGATGTTCCGCTACTTTCTTGAATTTGCCTCTCATGCCAGTGCTGGTTATGAGTGTTGAAAGGTGTTGTCAGGGTTGTTTGTCTGCCTCATGAAATCTGATAAGTTCAGCTTGTGTGAGGAAGACAGGGTGTTCACTTTATTAAAGTGAGGAGTACTTTTCTGTCACACTCAAATCGACTGTAAGATCACTTGTCATCCCCGTGTTTGAGTTTGTAGAGGCAGCTGCATGATTCCAGTTTGGCAGCTATGAGGGACTGTGGTTTTCACACTTCTGGATCTGCTTGTCACTGGTTGTATAAACATGTCAAAACTGTACTGTGATCCCAGTTGCAGGTTCAGTCACCCTGTGGTGGATCTGTCACCCACAGACTTCCAAGATTTTCAGTGTGTTGAGTCTTATAGTCATTATTTACCATTCCACTAAACATATCTCCAGAAAACAAAATGCTCACAAAGTCGAGTAAATAC
>NC_136998.1:8362126-8442292 GCF_032717465.1 Coenobita brevimanus
ACTATATATAACTATATATATATATAACTATATATAACTATAACTTATATATATATATATATATATATATATATATATATATATATATATATAACTATATAACTATATATCTATATATAGAACTATATATAACTATATAACTATATATAACTATATATATAACTATATATAACTATATATATATATATATATATATATATATATATATATATATATATATATATATATATATATATAATGAATGCTTGTATTAAATATTTTACTAACAAGGGCATATGTTTCATGAATTATTATAAAGACATCAGTGATGTATATGTGTTTTATACACTCAAAGAAAAGTAGTGTTCATAATGTGAAGTATCCATCGTATCAAGAAACTTTTGTGGAACTCTTTGGAGGAAAGAAGGACTGAAAGAAGATTGAAACTTGAAAAGCTGAGAAACAGAGGAACTCCACCGGGGTGATGGCACGACTTTGTACGAGTGTAGCTACTGACTCCTTACTGTATCTGCTAGTAATTCGGGTAGATACAGTAAGGAGTGGGGTCTTGAAAAACAAATATATAAGCCCAGATTCCAGTAATCGAAATGGTAATCGATTACTAATCGAGTATTTTCACTAAAGTAATCAGTAATCGCGATTACAAATAAATGGTGGTATCGCCCACCACTAGGATGATATCATAGTATAATATAGTAAAATCATGCTACAAGACAGTAAGCTAGAATAAAATCAACTGCAACACTCACAAGTCCTCGTATGGTGTCGCACTGAAACCCGCTGGATCCTTGACTCTGTTGCACTGTGGCTGGTGAAGCCACTGCATTGCACAGTACATCCTGTGTGGTCTAGCGAGATGCAAAGAATAGCAAGGCCTGAAGCAGGTAGGGAACAGCACAAAAGCCACCGCATGCACTGTCATAACTGTCTGAGAGGAGCTGTTCACTACACAGTCGTGGCATGAACTAGGAAGGACTGAGGGGGGGCTTCTAGCCGACGTTGGGGAAAAATAGAGCCCTCAGTGCGGCACCACTGACCTATTCCCACCCAGGCAGGCAAAAATGTTTATGTGGCCATAATTTCCTCTAGGACACATGCATTTTGCCCAGGTAAAATGGAAAAATGCAAGTTTCATGGATTAATACAGCAAGATTACAGCATAAGGGTAATAGATCATTCGAATCACGGACACACGGATAATCGAGGGATTACTTTTGCATTTCTGTACACAAAGTAATATCTTCACACACATCTTGTACCATAATGGGTATTGTTAGTACTGTTATATACTGGCTTCATCAAAATAATTACCATAACAGTCTACTTATTTAAAGTAGGTTCTTTTATAACATGTTATTATTTATCAGCTGAAGTGCCGTTAACCATCTTTACTATCATCTTTCTTTCATTTTCACTAACTCTAGATGCTTATACAATCCTTGTTTGAGACCTACCTGTGGTTAAAATACATAGATATTTTATCTATAATTTACATAAACATATAAATATATATATATATATATATATATATATATATATATATATATATATATATATATATATATATATGTCTAACTCTGGGCAAAGCCTTCAGGGCCTATTCCCAAGTCCAGGTAGTCCTCCTTGGGGCCAAGTAGTCCTCCTATATCTCCACATGTCACCACTTCGGCACTAACATCCACCATCCATATTGAATACATGCTTGGGCTGTCTCATACAGAACTGGTGTACTGGTATTAGCAGGGGTACTTTTATGACATGTTAACGGGTCAACTGGTAGATCAGAGAAGTCTGCCTTTTAAGAAATTCAAATCCTTAAACTGTTCCCTGCCCCAGCCGGGATTCGATCCTGGGTCCATTAGGACTGCAGGTCGCCTCTCTACCGATTCAGCCACGACGTTCATTAAACCTTCCGACTCGATGACATTTCTGATGATAATTCTTGCTGGTCAGAAATCATAAGGCGAGACTGCCCATAGTGAACAGAGTTCGTAAATGTTTACCACCAAGCCAAAATTAATATGCAGCATCACGTCTGCAACAATTCGGGGGTCACATTAATAAAAAAATGTATTACTACCAGCATTCTGTCGTAAATGTTATAAATTTTAACAGGAAAATTAACACAGCTAGAATGACTTGGCATTCTTGCCATCATACATCATGCAAAACAAAATCAGGCTTAGGATTGGGAATAATATCATCGGTTTGTTTGGCAAGGAACATCCAGGTCAAATGCAGAAATACTCAAGAGGTGTTTCAAAATTGTGACTGCCCGCCATGAACTGAAAACCATCTTTCTGTGAAAATGAGGCATGTAAAAAAACGAATGTCAGTTAAGAATCAAAATACCCTTATCCTAATGTGTAAATTAGAATGTGCACTCAAAAGATTTACAATCTACCCACTGGTTCATGACACTGCTTTTTCCCTTCAGTCACTCTGATAATTCCTGATGTCAGTGTTTCTTGTTTTCATCTTAGACGCTAGTAGTACTTCTGCCATCACACAAGTGCTGAATGGACGACATAGTGCACTGTTAAAACAGCGCACAACATAGACTTTGTACTGAAGATCACATTTCTTGTCATTTCTGAACACTTCCAATGCCAAGGGAAAATTATCAGGCAACTTTATTTACACACATGTGGTAGTGCATGTCGTCTCAAGGCACGTCAGGTAGTCCAACAGCATTAGGGCTTACCACGAAAATATCCGAAGATTTCAGTCATCCAGGCAATTTCCTTGGCATCACTCTTCACTATGACTTTAACGAACGCGATTACGATCCATGGTAACTGAATATGACTGCGAATACAATTCTAATGAACGAATATGAGCGTATTTCATACAACAATGATTTTAGAGATACACTAGATATACACTTAGACCAACTCAGACAATCTTCCATGTTTTAGAACCAGGTATGTCTCTCAGTGCTTGCCTCACATGAACTAGGCGCACTTTAGAGAGGATCAATATGGAACTACGGTTATATCAGTTCCTGGTTTAAAGACTTTGATGGTCACACTTTTAGGTCTCTCCATCGTACTATGAAAATCTCCTGTAGTGCATTAGTTCCTTTCTCATTATTTCCTTTTTTTTTCTCTCTCTCTCTCTTATACTGTGTCTTTCTTTCAGTCACTTTTCAGTCTGGTGCCATTCCTTTATTTCATCACAATTTCGCTTCAAACTTGGAACAATTGTTCTTGAGCAAATACTCACAGACATCTTAGATATTCATACTTCTAAAGCGTTAGTGTTGTCAAGGGTGAAACGATGTAAACAAACAAATTTTGAAATCCTGTGTTCTTGTATGTTCACAAATCATAAAGTCACTGGTCACAGACGTATGTCAGTTTACTATAGATGAGTGGAGAACGTCCTGCACTTCTTTAGTAATGTTGTCATGCAATTACCAAGCAATATATCAAAATTTTATTGGGAGTCCTAATAGTCAAAATATTTCTTTCACCCAAAAAGATTTTTTTTTTTTTGGTGAGATAAGGGAAAACATCTTTCGTAGTGTGGTGTTTAGAAACAAATTTCGTTAACATTTTTATTGCCGATGTGACATGTGTAGTTTATTCCTGACATACCCGCGTGGTATTTTACAGCTTTAGAAGAACTGTATCTTTATTAATGAAGAGATTAGCAGCTTTTGGGATGAACCACTAGGTTACAATGGCAATACAGGCACAACATCATTTTTCCAGCACCCTTGATTCCAAAGCCTTGCTGGATGATCCGTTTTGCAAGGACTAGCGAAAGGACACATATGTCACATAATAGCCTACGATGCTCGAACACGGGCCAATGGAGGTAACGTATAAAAATTCAGTGAAACACATCTGACCCAGTATCCTTCAGTGTAATCACACTCATATTTTAATGTAAGTTCTTTGAGGAACAAATGAGTCTGGTTCGTTATCAAGCTACCAGACAACTCCACATAATTTGACACTGCCGAAACCATTCCATCATCACTCGATCATGCTCAGTAGGCTACTATGTATCTTTCAAAGTTCTCTTGTTCATTTATTTCTCTGAATCCCTGTCTGCATAGACTTTCAGTGTTTTCCACTTTGCTTCTATGTATCATTAGCAGTTGACAAACCAGTACTACATGTCAAACCTTCTCTTCTTAACCGAGACTTGGCTGTCTAAGGAAACTGACAGCAAACCCTTTCCTGTATCCTCCTACTTTCTCTATACTCATTTCAAAGCCAATGGTGGCCGTTGTGTACAGTATATGTACGCAACGACCTCTCTTGCTCTTGTGTTCCTGAACTTGATTCTTTTGAATTCTCTGCTCTCTGGCTTAGGCTCTCCTGTCATTCTCTTAAAAAATATAGCTGCGCTGATTACTTACCTCCATATTCTACTATCAAAAATTTTTCGACTATATTATTTCTACGATGGAACACATTCTATCCATTTCTTCTTTCTCTGAAATCTCCATTCTACGAGATTTCAATGTTCACCACTACCTTTGGCTCTCCTTTCCTTTCAATGATCGACCTGGTGAACAAGCCTACTTCTTTTCTATACTTATTGACCTAGAGCACCTTGTACAGCACCCTACCCGTATCCCTGACCGCCTTGGAGAGAGCTCCAACATACTTGACCTCTTCCTTACAACTAATCTCTCTCCTTACACTGTTATTCTTTTCTTTCTGTTGGGCTCCTTAGATCATAACCTTATTCCCTTGACCTGTCCTATCGCTCCGGTATGGCCTGTGGACCCACCAAAGAAACGTCGTCTGTGGCACTATGGAGCTGCAGATTGGAAGGCCCTCTGGCCGTACTTCTTTGATTTTCCTTGAAATGATTATTGCTTCCATGGCCAGGAGCCAACTGAGTGTGCCTTGCGCATTATGGAGGTTATTCTCTCGGACAAGGAATTTTACATTCCTTTCTTATATCCTTTGACTAATGCAGAAAGCCTTGGTTTAATCACGCTTGTTCTAATGCTGTCTGTAACAAGGAGAGGGCCTATAAAAGGTACCGGAGTCAACCCCCTCCCCCCGAATAACATAATTTTTATGTTTCTGCCCGGAATCGTGCTAAGTCTGTTCTTCGCTCTACTAAAAATAATTTCATCCATAGCAAATGCTCTCAAATTTCCAACTCGAATTCTTCCCGCTCCTTCTGGCACCTTGCCAAACACCTTTCTAACCAGTTTACCTCATCATCCTTCCCTCCTCTTTTCTACTCTGATGGCTCAGTAGCTATTTCTTCTGCTGATAAAGCAGATCTCTTCACTCAGACATTCTCCTCCAATTCCACCTTTGACGATTCCAGTGCTGTTCCACCATCTTTTCCCCCCTTTGAGTTCCTCATGGCTAACATTAAAATTTCTTCAGCTGATGTATTTGTTGCCATCACTGGTCTCAATACTAACAAGGCATATGGGTCTGACGGACTCCCTCCTGTTGTCCTCAAGAACTGTGCTTCTGTGCTTACACCCTGCCTAGGTAAACTATTTTGCCTTTGTCTTTCAATTTGTACCTTGCCTTCTTGCTGGAAGTTTACTCTCATTCAGGCAGTCCCAAAGAAGGATGGCCATTCCCAACCCTCTAACTATCGTCCAATTGCTTTGACATCCTGTGTCTCAAAAGTTTTCGAGTCTGTTCTTAACAGAAAAATTTAAAAGCATCTTTCCTATCACAATCTTCTTTCTATTTGTAAGTATGGGTTCTGTCAGGGACACTCCACTGGCAATCTTCTCACCTACCTTTCAGACTCCTGGTCATCCTCCTTTCGGGACTTTGGCGAAAGCTTTGCCATTGTACTTAACATATCAAAGGCTTTCGATCGAGTCTGGCATAAATCTTTATTTTCCAAATTGCCTTCTTACGGCTTCTATCCCATCTGTGCCTTCATCTATAGCTTCCTTTCAGGTCGTTCTATAGCCGCCGTTGTAGACGGCCATCGTTCTTCTCCTAGATCCATCAACAGTGGTGTTCCTCAGTGCACTGTCCTATCACCAACTCTCTTCCTTTTATTCATCAATGATCTAAGCTGTACATCTAACCCCATCCACTCATGTGGTGATGATTCCACCCTTCACCTTTCCATCTGGTTTCCGCAACGTCCATCTCAACAGTTACTTCAACAAACAAGAGATAAGGCTATGGCACACCTAATGTCTGACTTGGCTCGTTTCTCTGACTGGGGTAAAAATAATTTTGTTGTTTTTAAAGCATCTAAGACTCAGCTTTTACACCTATCAACCCGTCAAAATCGTCCACAGGAGTACCCAGTAATGTTTAATAATATCCAGCTCAATCCTGCATCATCCTTGAACATGCTTGGGGTTTCATTCACTCGGGACTTATCTTGGAGAAATCATATTGCATTAGGTGTGCTAAGCCGACTCTGTTCCTTCTTTACCCCTGCACAATTGTTGACTCTATACACGGGTTTTATTCGCCCCTGTTTAGAGTACAACTCTCATGTGTGGGGAGACTCCCCACATATAGCTTTTCTCAATAGGGTGGAGTCAAAGGCTTTTCGTCTCAACTCTCCTCTTCTTACAGCCTCCCTTCAACCTCCGTCTCTTCGCCGCACTGTCGCCTCTTTATCTCCTTTCTATTGCTACTTCAATGGTCAATGGTCCTCTGGACCGTCTGCTTGCATTCCTCCACCTCTACGACGGGTGCGTAGCATCTGTCTAGCAACAAACTTTCATCCCTTTTCTGTCCAACTCTCCAATGCAGAGTTAACCGTTACTCCCAGTCCTTCATTTATGCAACAGGTCAACTCTGGAACTGTCTTCCTCTGTATTTCTTACTTCCTATGATCTCCAATGTTTCAAACGCAGTATGTCCTGGCATCTCGAAATGAATGGATCTTGAATTTGGCTCTCCTTTGTATTTTTTTTTTTGAAGGAACTGTTTTGCAGGCTCAGCCTTTGGTTCCTTCTTCCTTGCATAAAAAAAAAAGCTTCTGCACGGGAACACTACGGTTCAATTTTTTTAACAGTTCTACCTTCTCCTGCTTTACTGTTTTTGTTTTTACTGTAATAAAAATATCTTACTGCATTAAATCCTCCTAAATGGCTATTAATGCACCACTGTAACCAAACAGGTAACTGGAAATATACGTAAAGATACGGGCAGCCAGTGCGGCAGGTCACAGGGTAGTTACGACTATGTATCGGTTTCTGTGGCAACGGTGTGCCTCGTGGCAACTGGTTTCCACATGCAGACAGTCTTGTAATATAATAACGCTTTATGCACTCCACGCCCATTTTTAAATTGTCTCAGAAGATACCAGTGATGGGAACAACCTTTCTATCTGACTGTGGTAGCAATCAAGAAAAAACTGAAGTGGTGAGAGAGAGAGAGAGAGAGAGAGAGAGAGAGAGAGAGAGAGAGAGAGAGAGAGAGAGAGAGAGTACTTAAAGGCAAACTTAACTAAAAGAACGAGAAATGTGATGAGAATTGTCGTATTCAAAAGAAATGAAACTGATGAGTAATAATGGTTTATTTTGAGAATTTCGTACTCACTGACAAAATACAATGACAACAAACCTGGCGTACGAAGTCGCTTAGGAGAAATATGGGAGAAAAGAGTAGTCTGGTTCACGACCGAGAGTAACAGAATTAGTGTAAATATTATTGATCCAGTCCCCCCAACCATTAACGAGGTATTATTCTGACATTAGGCAAAAAGTGCGTGTAAACCTGTGGGCCCTGAACCAATAAACATTTATTTCATGTTTTAGCATTTTCTGGTTACTGTGGAGTTTCATCATTACGGTAGTTTGGCGGACCAATTAGCACCGTGCAAGGAGGCTTGACTGTATTGGAGTTATTTGGTGTTTACACTTGACACCACCAATGACACTTGCATCATTCTTAGACGCCATAGCTGGGGTTAAATGTAAGTAAATGAGATAAGAATAAGACAAAATACAGGAATCACCCAAGGCCACCCAACGTAACCAATCCAAGTTTTCATGCAGCATGTGGTATACTTAAACACTATGTGTTGTCTCCCGTAAATTAGTTTGGCTGGTACTGGGATTTCAAATGCCCTCTCGTAATTCTGTCCACATTAAAAGAGGTACCGGACCATTCTTTGCCAGAAAATTGATGTTGTACCTGTGTTTCAGTATTTTTCTGGCCTGCATAAGACGGTTATAGACAGTTTATGAGGGATGTCCCATAGCTAAGGCATCATCTGAGATGCTGTTTGGAGTTTTGGTAGCTAAAGTCAGCCTTGGGATTAAAAATAGATCTGGATTTTCCTTCAATGCAAGAATAGAAGAATGGTGGTGAGTCAGGTCAGGTATGAGATGAGGGTGGCAGGCTAGTGTACCTGTAGCGACAAGGATAACAGGAATCATATAGGAAGGTGGTGGTTGGTTAGGCAAGTATGGGACTGGTGTGGCAGGCTAGTGAACCTGTAGTGGCAAGGTGAGCGAGAATCATATAGACAGGTGATGGTGGGTCAGGTCAGGTACGGGACGGGGGTGGCAGGCTGGTGGGCTAGTGTACCTTTAGTAACAAGGACAACAGGAATCATATAGGCAGGTGGTGATGGGTCAGGTCAAGTTTGCGATGGGGGTGGCAGGCTGGAGAACCTGTAGCGACAAGGCCAGCGGGAGTCAATGTCATGGATTGGGATGATCTCTTCTGAAGGACGCTCACCAGACAGCTCATCCCGTACCTGACAAAAAAGAAAAGTATGTAGTTAGTACGAGAGACAACTGTTGCTATGTTCATGTCTTCCCCATGACGACAAGCCTAACTAGCTGACTTTACCTCTTTGCCAGTATATATACTACTTGGTGACAAGGGACAAAGTGGACAAATACTTAAGGAATATAATTTTGTCGATCTGACTGACCGGCTCATTGATATAAGTTAGGTACTTATTACTGCAAGTTGGTCAAGTTGAGCAATAGGCCTTCTCCAGTGACGTCACAGAAATCACGTGGTTTTGTTTACAGCTCGATAATGGACGGCAAACTCCTGGCTGTAGTGGTTGTCCGGACAGGGCTGTCAGAGTAGGAACTGTCAGAAATCTGGATCAACGCCATCAAGATATGTAAAGGAACTAGAAAAAGTGTTTGGGGCTGGATCCTTACACCATACCTAGTGAGAAATTCACCAGTTTCAAGGATTGGGAACCGAAACCATATCTCAGATATGGCGACCTCTATCACTATTTGGTGAACACCCTTTCAAAGTTCACCGGGACATCCCTCAAGGTTAATAGACATTCACATTGTATATGTTTACTATAGCTAGCTGCAAATGACATACTGTACAGTACATGTAAAATATCTTGGTAATCAGTAAATTTTTTATGTGGGGCCAAGGGGGTAGGGGTTGTATTTATTGACTGTGAATCGAGTAGTTGATAAAAGGAATTAGTTACCCACTGACGTAGTTGATGCCCCCTCTATAGCAAGTTTCAAGCATAGGCTAGATAAGCATATGGCAGGTATAGGTTGCATATAAAATTTGTCATTCTTGTGGTCACAATCCTGTGACAGCTGCCTGGCAAGGGCCCGCATGGGTTATTTTAGGCAGAGTAGCTAAGTCACACTTTTGTGGGACCTGTCTAGTATGGACCTATTGGCCTACTGCAGTTATTCTCTCTTCTTAATCTTCAAGTTAGGTCCTAGGTTCGGTTCGGTTAGGTTAGGTTGGTTGGATTAGCTTGGTTTGGTGTAAAAAAAAAAAAAGTAATTTCCGACAGAAATGAACATCAGATTCAAATTAATCACACTATAAAACATTGCAAAATGAAAATTTTAAGCTTCAGTGTGAATTAGGTGTAATTCTGGAAATTTTCCAAAATTTTACTTATTTTGGAAAGTTAAGTAATTATAGGCCAAGATACATACACACAGCCTATCTATATATGTTTAAAATAGTTTAACATAAAATGCGTAATTGAGAGTATATGTCAAAACTGTCAAGTTAACTTTTATATTGCAACTGAAACATAACTCGGGCACAAATTTAAATTAAAGACATTTATTTCATGCTGATCAGTAGCTCAACATAAAACTTAGACTCCAACAATATAATTTTAATGATATTACATTTTACATTAACAAACTCCTCGCAGACATAGTACATACCTGGTAAAATATAAATATATAAGGCTATTAAGTACAGTATTTATCCTCTCGATTGTGATTATTTTTGTACTCAGTGAAAAATGTATATTTAACTGAAGCATGTATTGGCAGTTTGGCTTTCAGTGGAGCAATAAAACTGAAAATTATACATAGTAGTACTAGTAATTAAGCTGTAGTTGTACCTGAAACCTAGTTTAGCATACAGACTCACAGAGGTATATTACAGTTTTACAATGAAGTGTTCAGTTGCGTTCTGTACTGCACTACCACTAATGTGATCTACCATGACACAAATATCAGTGTCAAATGAATCACACTGAAAAACATTGAAAATATAAAAATTTACGTTTTAACCTAACCTAATCTTACTTAACCTTGCCTAACCTAACCTAACCCTCAGTATGCCCTAACCTGTAATTTAATCAGTTCTACCTACGCATGTAACATTCTTGATCATCACTGCTATGAGGAATACAGATTACTCCTATTTCGTTTGTGAAACTCTGGAAAAACACTAAAACAAGGCCTGGACCCTTCCCCTCTTTTCCCACGCACACTCATGGTCATGTGGGTCTTGTACTCTGTGACATTAACATAATTAGGATATCCCATGACATCGCAGCGCAAAGAATGACAAATATGTACGTATCTACTCACAAATCATCGGCTCACGTGATAAGAAACGATTGCTACAGAGCCGGGTGTAGGCCGTCGGCTGCCAGTTCTCCCTCTTCACGGCACCTATCCACTTACGTCGCCTTTCCCTATTGGCTGGAAACCGGTAAAAGTGTACACCATTTCCAGTTTTCTGCCTTGTCTTACAGCCGAAGGCACATCAGTGTAACACCATTGTGGAATCTGCTGTTCTATCTCTCTAGACTTCCGATAATTTGCCCTCCAGTGCGGCACGTAAACAAATCACATGACTCGTGACATCACATGGAAAAGATCTATACATTATCGACCCTCCTTTCACATGAGAGCACATTATGTTCGTCTGAGATGTGGCTTGGATATAACTGGTCAATAAAATGAAACATTACTCCGTGAAAATTATTTTGTTTTAAAAACGATATAAAAATATGGAATCCATGCTAACCAAATCGTCATTTATATCGGTGTTACCAACAGACAATTATATTTTGCTCACGATAGAAGTTTCAGGCAATTAGATAAGTTATCATGAATCATCTTCTTCCCCTAAGCTGAATATACTTGTCTAACGATGGCAAGAATGTGATGTATTTCAGACTCGTGGGAAGTCGTAGCCTGAGTTTCACGTTGAACGAAATTCTCAAGTGTTAGACTGTGCAGGGAACACTATGTTATGACACTATTTCTCGTGCAACCTGAGGGAGTTTTGAAGCACCAACAAGACTTCGTCTCGTGAGAATCTCTGGCCAAAACTTTCCTCCAGTCAAGGTTAGTGGTACACAATGAACAAAAACAATGCTTCAGTAATGTAGAGTGAATAGGGTGTGGCATTGTAGTTCATTGCAACTATGGTCTTTTGCAGTGGAAGGATGCCTTCTGGCATCTTGCCTATAGCAGTATAGAAGCTCACTTCTGTACTGATGAATAGTATTCACGGGGTAAACCTGTGCACTGTTAGTGTGAAGTGAAGCAGCTGCTGCATCCACATGTGAACCAAACCTCTTCATATTAATTTGCGCCTCGCTGTGGGGAAAGACCCTGGCCCGACCCTGGCGAAACTCTGTCTACCACATGGAAGTGCTACTTCCTTACATGGTGCCTGTACTATGTCGTACTTGTTGGACGGCCATAAAGAAGCATTTGCTTACCTTTGTCGCTATTCAAACGATATGTGTACAGACACACATACATACATTTTTATAACCTCTTCTGTGAATATACCAAAATCTACTTTTTCTGCTGTGCAGATCTTCATCAGCGAAAGAGGTTTAAAAGTATTCAATAACCCCTTCAGGTTCAGGGGTTTCTGATTTATCATCTTTATTTGTTTTTTAATAACAACAGAGGAAGGAAAAACAAATGAATAAAAATAGAAAATAATCTAACCTTTCTTTTCCCGATAGGAGTGTAGGGGATCGGGAACAGGGTTCTTTGTCCAGACATTCATAATGAGTGACCGGTTGCTCGCATGTTCGCACCTGAACGGTATTACATGGGAAATATAACAAGCCTTCGGATATAAACCCACATGCACCACAGCCGGTATGAGTGCCTTTAAACACTAACACATCAGCTGTCCATATGATTATGTGGTTATCACCCAGTGAAGTAAATTGCTTCCTCGATTGCAAGAAATCATTTGGCTTGTGACTTGTCACTTAGTGCAAAGTCATGTGAAATTAGTACATCAGGTGAATGAAGGCAACCACCTCTATCTCTGGAAGAGTAGAACTGCCATTTCAGTTAAGGGGTTACTTTGAATAAACTGTGCAAAACATATACCTAAGCAAGAGACCCAAAAACCTCACAAGCCACCAACAGCATGATCCATTGTTGTGGCGTAATATTTATCCACCTCGGTGCACACAATGGGGAAATGAATGAGAAGACCCATCACTGTTGAGGAAAGTAAATGCAGCAAATCAGTGGGTAATGACAGTAATATTAAACCTGAGGGGGTGAACGTGTATGCATGTCCACAGTTTATGACGGACATGTTTAAAAACCAGGATAAAAGTAGGGCGTGCCTGACTTCTCCATCTGATGACTGAGTACGCCCTACAGTTAATCATGCAAACTACCCAAATTCATAAACAATAGATGTGCCATAAATTTGTGAATGGAGTGTGTATATATATATATATATATATATATATATATATATATATATATATATATATATATATATATATATACCGTGTCACTAGGGTCTATGGCGATAATTGTCCGTGGTTCTGCCTATTTTTGCTGCCCATTCTGAATATAGTACACACCAAATACACCATTCAAGGGTGATGAAGACGATGATGATGATTAAGATTTCGTTACCTACTTCACAATTCTGTCCTGTCTAGCATGCCTGCCCTGCCTCACATCACTAGCCTGCCTCACGTGCCTGTCTTACTTCACTTTTTTTTTTTTGAAGTACAGAACAGAGGATGGAAAAACAAACGAATAAAAAAAAATCCATGCAACAGATTACTGGTGTCCTCTGTTCATAAAATATCTGTAACAGTTAGACTTAAACAGCTGTAGGTCGAACTTTGGAGGGAAACAACTCTAGGGAAGCGAGTTCCAGAGAGATGCAGTTAGGGGAATGAAAGAATTCTGATAGGCAGAAGTTCTGCAGTATGACTGAGTGGCATTCCAGTCATGAGGGATGCCAGATGCCCGTGTAGCACGAGGGAAGGCATGGAGAGGTGGCACATGGACGCAACTTCGTCTGAGCATTTGCTATAAAAGTATCTGTAAAATAACGCAAGGGAGGCAACATTCCTTCTTACTTGTAGGGGAGGTAGTTTATTAGTAACAGCAGGGTTATTAATAATTCTAACAGCTTGAATGGGTTACCTCACGTGCCTGGTCAGTCTCGCGCATCTGGCTTGCCTCACAGTTGTAACCATCTAACATGTCCGGCCTACTTCGCATGACAGGCCTGATTCACATGCCAGGCCTTTCTCACATGCCTGGCCTTGCTCACCTGCTCAACCCTGGCCATGACCCGCAACAGATTGAGACCTGCCAACTTCTTCAGGTCCTGCAGTGACCACGTGGCATCTCGGAGCAGTTCAGCAAACAGTCGTGGGTAACAGGTGACGTCAGGCAGCTCCTTCGGTGTGCTGGGTCAAAAAAGAATAACGGGGTATTGTTAAGGCAACTAACTGATACGACTATATCCTGTGTTTTTGGCCTATGACTGTAAATATGCAGGATGGCTACATAGCCACGTGATCTAACAATAAGAATACGAACAACAAAAACAATAAGATGAACCTAAATTATATAAGTCATGTCATGAAGGCATTGTCCCTTGACCCTGCTCTAGTGGCCTCTTATATATTGGTATCGTTCTAGTCATGTACAGCTCCGGCCACTTGTTTATTAACACTCTCCTGAAGCTGTACAAAATGGGAAATTGTTGAGTCGAGATAATTTTTTTTTTGCAGTTTCATTAAGACTGTACATTGAGGGGATGTTATTGTTATTATTCTTCCTGCTTCCAGATGATTTGCCGTACACTAACTTACTCCCTCGTTGTGGACAGGTAATTTAAGATTCTATCTAGCATATTCAATATGAAGGTTTTCTAAATCTGACTAAATGTCTGATGGTAAAACCAAAAATGTCACTTGAGTGAAAGGTTCAATAACTTCTAAGCTTCAGAGATGCAGATGAATCAGTGGTGGCTATTGTGGCAGCGTTGACAATCTCACGTACCTGTTAATGCCGTCGTAGCCAGCTCCTATACCTACGTAGTCCACCCCGGCCATGGTTCGAACGTGGTTGATATGCGCTGCAGGGAGACACGGAATGAATTATATAGTTGTTTTTGCTCTACCCCAGTCTGTCTGGCCAACAAAATCAACCTACAACAAGCAAGCAACCGCCTTCATGTGGCAGACGGTGCATCACCTGGGTTGGAAGAAAGTCTTTCTATATGGCGAGGTGTGAGTAAAAAGGAGGACGTATAGACCCCAAGAGGATGAGTAGTGCAAGGGGATATGTATCAAAAATTAGTCTCAGACGAAACTTTGACTGTTTGGTAACTGTGGTTGAGTTTCCCGTCTGGAAGTGTTGTGAAAGGCCAACTACAGGGACTTGGCCCCATCTCACTGCTATGGTAATACCTCCAAGGATGACGTAAGCATTCACCTGTTGCCTCGAACAAGTGTGAAACAAGACTATGCAAGGCAGAGGCATCCACATTCTCTGGGCCAGATCCGTGTTGCAGTCGCATATCCCGGGTTGATGATGTATACAGATTTTACCGCCTAAAACTGTGCATGAACAGATGGACGTAGAGGAGGGGAAGTAATGTTCTGTAGCAAGGAACAAAGTCTAGTGCAACTAACGTTAAACAGCCTGAGGAGATAGAGGCCATGTGGGTATGCAACACCCCACCGGTCACCATGTTCAATTTCTTCCAAAATAGTTTATGTGGAGTACCACTCCACCTGCCATGTTCCCTCAAGAAAGGTGTGCTGCTGCAACACCTAACTGTCACCTCTGATACACTTAGGACAACCTACCCATGTAGAGGTTTTAATATGACAGATGGAAGAGTTCAGTATAACTCTAACTGGCGATTTCGTCACAAAAGGAGAAAACATAATTGATTTTATACATGCCAACTTTAGGGGTCCACCACCTACTACCCAGAACCACCCCACCCTCCGCCCCAGTAACATCCCTGATTTATCATTGCTGTTGTCCCACTCTCCCACAAGCTAACAAAAGAGTGAAGCCAAAGTTTACAACCACTTACTGAATCAACAAAGAGAGTTCAGATGATAGATTACACAGTATGATCAGAGGTGAAGAGGCCTTAATAACATTATATAATAACACAATTTACCATTACATCTTCCATTCCATAACAGTCAAACTGGATTACTTACAATATTATGAGACTTAAGCAGGTAGAAAAATACATTTACCTTAACCAGCTAAGGTGTTTACAAGAAAACAGGCTACAATGCAATCGAGCTGCAAAGAAGACTTGCTGCCTCACTAGGCTTCAGCACCTTAAACGAGCCCACATTGATGAGTGGTCTAATAAGTAAAGAAGTGAATTTGCTACAATAAACAAACACTTACCTCCTTTCATTGCATTGAATAATTTAGTTATGAAGAAGATGCACACAGATTTAGTAGCCATTTTGCTAGCATATATCAGAAGTTGCAAACTTAGCCCCAAACTCCCTACTAACCCACCACCAGCTCCTTCCCCCCGAAGACTCTGTGGAGTACAGTCAAGTCTCTTTATACATCAGGCCGTTATGTAATAGATCACTACAATGCTAATTCAAAAGTCAGAACATTTTTTGGAATAACAGTTTCAAAAATGACCACGAATTCGCAAGAATGATAATTGAAATGGCCGCCTCCGATAATCTCATGTGGACGCAATGGTGCACGGCAGTTGACAGTCAGCTGTCTGTGCAAACGTGGCAGCCCAGTGTCTACAAGAACAGAATTCCATCTCGAGTCTTTGAGCAGGTAGCAACTTCCGTGCCAATCCTCTGAAGACCTTATCGCTCTCCCCCAACCGATCGACTGTCCTGTGCCTGCGATAATCTCCCTTGTGTTCTTCGAGTTACCTAACGCTCTCACTTGCATGAGGCCATTGTAACACCATTGCTATCGCCAGGTAACAGTAAAAGTACACTACGAATAATGCTGCATGCGACAGGTGAGAGAACACTTTTAGTGTGTGAAATAAGTGAAACATTATTTTGAGATCATGTCTGATGCTACCCAGAGTGGAAAGCACGGTGCTGCCGAGGGACAGGCTAAAAGGGTGAGATGTGGCCTCTCCGCTGACGAGAAATTAGACACTTTTAAGCATCGTAAGGGGGGGGGGTAAGAACCAAGCAAGATCGCTGATGTCCCTCAAGCTGCCCCAGTCCACGGTTTCAATGATGCTAAAGATATTAGATGCTGTAATTATGACGTTGCAGAACGAGACTTCTCTGACTGATAAAAGACTGACTAGATGAAGGGAACCTATCCTGGAAGAGATGGAGCACGCCCTAGTTCTGAACTGAGCCAAGTAGCCTCTTCACCGATCTTTCATCTGCAGTAAAACTTTCAATCTCTGGAAGGACCTTAGGGCTATGCAAGTTATGGAGGTCAAGGGGGAGTTTAAAACCAGCATGGTTTTGTTTGGGAGGTTTTAGACCAGTGTTGGCCTTAAGCATGGAGTGTCTGCTAGTGCTGACCATGGGGCGGCTGAGGCCTTCCCTGTGAAGTGCTGAAGGTAATGATAGAGGATGATAATTTCCAAAACAGGCCATTGTCGTTGACGGGACGCATCTGTTTTTGAAACGCATATCCTTGGATAAAAATATATAAGCAAGGAAGAACGACATGCACCAGTGTTTAATGCAGCCAAGGATCACCTCACCCTCCTCGCTTGTGCAAATGATGAGGAGGACCTGTTTATCAGTGGGAGAATTTCCGAGCACAAGCAGGGTTCGTGAGGAGATTCCCGGGGTTATTTGGAAAAGTAACCCCCAGGCCTGGTTGACCTGACTCTGCCACTCATACATGGAAGGATATCTGTTCCCACACGTGCACGACACTGCCAGTCACAACAACCTTGGCAACGATTCCCACCTATTGGTTGGCTGTCGATGTCGATGTCGATAGGTTGGAGGCTTAGTCTTTGAAACGGCACCTCCTTAACAAAATTTTCTTGATGTAATTAGTTTCTGTGAGTGTTTCGATTTTGTTCCCTTATTTTTCTCTCCTTTTTTTTTTCCAAATCATGTGTAGTACAACTTGCTTTTGTTATACTTGTTCATTTTCAAACACAAAGTTTCTTGTTACTTGATTTCTGTATTCCTCATACGGCTGTTGTAGTACCACGGTTGTTGTTCTTTCTTGATAAAATTCTGGGCAGTCTACAACAGGGTGTTCTAAGTCTTCGTAATCTGCTTCGCACAATGGAAATCTAACATTTTCATTTGTACGTCTTTTTCTGTCATTCAGAGGTAAACAATTTGTTCCTGCTTTGTACCTAGTAACTGAGCTTGGTGTATTGTCATAAAAAAGTTCCTCCAATATTTCTGTTTTCCATTCTTGGTATATTCTTAAGCTTGCGTTCTTTTCTACCTCCTTTCTCCACTTGTCTGCACCCCATACCTGTGTTCTTCTCTTCAGTTGGTTTTTAGTTTATGTTTGTTTCCTGATAGTTTAGGTTTACCTCTATTATGTATCATTTTGTCCCTTGAATTCACTTTATATTACTTTCTTTTGTCAATCTTGTCCTAATCTTCTTAAGCTCAATATCATCTTCCTTAACATTTTTCATACATTGAATTCTTCCATCAATAACTCTTCTTTTCGTGCTTGATGCTCCAATTTCTCACTTTAATGTACAGTTTGGTGCATATTTGGGAGCTCCTAATAGCTGTCTGAATACTGCATTTTCTATTCTTTATAGGATTTCTACCTCCGTTTCAGTCATATTTATTGCATTTATTCCATGTAGAACTGATGGTAATGCAATATTCTTCCAGTGCTTTTTCCAATTAGTATTTTGTTGCAGCTCTTTGCTATTATTGAAATATGCCATATTTGCTAGTCTAGTTGCTTTCTCCATCATGTCAGTTTTGTGTGACTTGAAATAGTTCCTTGTGTTGTCTGCTGTTATTAACAGATATTATATCTTACGTGTTACATTTATTCCTTCAATTTCATCTGGTTGTTCCTTCATAGTATACATTATTATGTTACCATTATTTGTGTTTTTATCGACTCCATATTTCCTGGCCACTTTTGTCGTTCCTTTAATATATACTGTCCATTGCTGCTCCTACTGAATGTGCCAGTAACAGCCCATCATCAGCTAAGAACAGAAAATCTGTGTTGGTCAATTCATTGTGGAATCCTGTATTTCTGTTTTCCATTTCATTTATAATCATGGATGTTATTAACTTGAATAATGCCGTTGATCCTATGCCTCCTTGTTTAATACCACTAGAAATCTTAATTTCTTGTTGATGTTTCCATACTTTATTATTGTTTTATCATCTCTATACAGGTTTGCAATGGCATCTATTATTAATAGTATACCTTGTATGTCATCAGTGTTTCAATTATTTTCTTTCTGGTGATGGAATCATATACCTTTTTAAAGTCAATTGATGTTACAATCAGGGGTTTCTTCATTCTGTAGCTTTCTACTATACAGTATTATAGTATTAGAATATTATCCTTCACTTTCCACCTTTTGTAAATCCAGCTTAAGTCTCTTTGTTTTCGCCAATGTTAATTACATGCCTGTCTATTCTTTGCCCATTTAGTGACATAAATTTCTCATAAGAAATGTCGGAAAGGGCTAATGGTCTCAGATTTTCTGAAGTTAGATGAGAAGTAGGGGTGTTGAATAAGCTGAGAGACAGAAGAGTTATATGTAGGGAGGACGAGAAAGGTGAAAAGATTAGTAGGAGAGAGTAAGAAGAAAGTAGATGAGGAATTTGGAAGGAATTTGGGTGTAAAGTGGAGGGAATGTATGAAAATGTTCTGGAATAAGGTAAAGAGAGTCAGACAGGCGCCAAAGAAGTTAGCTGGCGAGTGATAGATAAAAATGGTAGATTACTAGTGGAGAAAGGAGAAAAAGTGAGCAGATGGAGAGAACACTTTAATGAATTGTTGAACATAGAGAATGAAAGTATTGCGAGTATAAGTGGCTGGGGAATGGCTGGGAGAAGGAGGGAGGTGAGAAGACAGGAAGAAATCAGTAGGATGGACGTTCTGGAAGCAATGAAGACAGTCAAAATGAGGAAAAACCCAAGAATTGATGGAGTGTGTGGTGAAATGCTGAAGCATGGGGGAGAGACAGTAGTTGAATGGATGTGGAAGATGTGCAGATATGCCTGGGAGGAAGGTAGAGTCCCGGAGGATTGGAAGTCAGGTATAATTATTCCCTTGTACAAATGGAAAGGGGAAAAAGAGGTGTGTGGTATTCATAGAGGCATTTGTCTTCTTAGTGTCATAAGAAAAGTATATGGTAGGATACTTATTGACAGAGTTAGGGAAATAACAGAGGAATTAGTTGGAAAGGAACAGGGAGGCTTTAGGAGGGGAAGAGGTTGTGTAGATCAGATATTCATTCATTGATCTTTAGTGGAAAAGTTTCTAGAGAAGGGAAAGAAGTTGTATGCGGCCTTCATGGATTTGGAGAAAGCATATGACAGGGTGGATATAGAAGGACTGTGGAAAGTATTAAGAATATATGGAGTAGATGGGAAGTTGTTGAATGCTGTGAAGAGTATGTATGAGGGTGCTAAGGCTGCAGTGCGTGTGGATAGTGAACTAAGTGAGTTTTTCTGTTTGAAGGTTGAGTTGAAACAGGGATGTGTCATATCTCCATGGTTGTTCAATCTGTATATGGATGGGGTTATAAAAGAGATACAAAGTAGGTCAGTGGATGTTGGAGTGGCCCTAATGAGAGAGGGCAGTGTTTGGAAACTCCCTGTACTGTTGTTTGCTGATGATACTGTGTTGTTAATTGAAGACGAAGGGGAGCTGCAAGGCTTGGTGGATGAGTTTGGGAGAGTGTGTAAGAAATCTAAAGGTGAATGTAAGGAAGAGTAAAGTTATGGTCGTCGAAACAGATGAAGTCAGCGAATGTACAGTGAGGTTGGATGATGAGGAAATGGAAAATGTGAGTGCGTTTAAGTACTTGGGTAGTGTGATGAGGAAGGATGGAAGTTTGGAGAGTGAAGGGTACAACAAGGAAGAAAGGTTGCTGGTTCCTTGAAGGCAGTGATAAGAAACAGGAAAGTGAGCATGGATGTGAAAGAGTTATTACATGACAGTATTGTGATACCAAGTCTAACGTATGTGAGAGCATTGGACGTAAGTTATTGGAGAGGAGCCTGTGGGGTCACATGGAGAAACAGGCTGATGAATGAGGATGTGAGAAAGCGATGTGGTGTGGATGTGGATGTGATAGGAAGTGTTATGAGAAACACACTGAGGTAGTTTGGCCATGTGGAGAGGATGGAGGGTGAGAGCCTGACGAGGAGAGTGTATGTGAGTGAGGTGGAGGGGGAAAGAGAGAGGGGAAGGCCAAGGATGAGATGGAGGGATGGAGTGGAAGGGTATGTGAGAGAGGGGTGTGTGAATTGGGAGCAGGGCAGTGAAATGGCGGGAGACAGGGTGACGTGGAGACGATTTGTTTGTGGCCACCCCGTATGGGATTAAGGAGTCTGGCAATAGATAGATAGATTGATAGGTTTGTTGATCTTTGGTAATATCTTAGTTTTAGATATTTTCCATCCATCTGGTTTTTCCTCGTTGTAAATTTCCTTTTGTAGGCATTTCTTTAGTACATCAGTACATAATGCACTGGCGTTTCTTTAGTGCATCAGCACATATTGCACTGTCTCCCAGCACTTTATACAACTCCGGTTTTGTGTCATCTGGTCCTGCCGCATTTTTATCTTTTAATTTTCTCACACACAGTTTTACTTCAGATTCAGTTAGAAATGGGAATTCCACTGGTCTTACTGTCCCGTTGTTTTCTATCCTAAATGCTAAGTCCATATGTTTTCTTGTTCATGCTGGGAACTGATACTGATGTATTTCTTCTCTCCTGAGTTTTTGGTCCTTAAATCTATATAAGGTTCCTTTCTGTCTATCTATCCATTGCCAGACGCCTTAATTCCGTAAGGGATGGCCACAAACAAATCGCCTCCATGTCCCCCTGTCCCCCGCCATTTCATTGTCTTGCTCCCAGCTTGCATCTCCCTCTCTCATATACCTCTCCACTCCATCCCTCCATCTCATCCTTGGCCTCCCCCTCTCCCCCCCCCTCCATATCACTCACATACACTTTCCTCGTCAGTCTCTCGCTCTCCATCCTCTCCACATGGCCAGACCACCTCACTGTGTATCTCCTAACGCTTCCTATCACATATAGGCTACATCCACACCACAACGATCCTTCACTTCCTCATTTGTAACTCTTTCTCTCCATGTGACTCCACATTCTCCTCTCAGATAACTCATTTCCACAGCTCTCACTCTTGACTTGTGTCCCTCCAGCAAGGTCCAACCTTCAAATCCATATACTAGAATTGGTATCACAGTACTGTCATACACAGTAGTAGCTCTTTCACTTCCATGCTCACTTCCCAGTTCCTTATCACTGCCTTCAAGGAACCAGCAACTTTTCTTCCTTGTTGTACCCGTTCAAGCACTTCACCCTCTAAACTTCCGTCCTTACTCATCACACTACCCAAGTACTTAAAAACATTCACATAATTTCCTCCTCATCCAACTCATTGTACATTCACTGACTTCGCTTCTCTTGAAGACCATAACTTTACTCTTCCCTACAATCACCTTTAGATTCCGTTTCTTACACACACTCCCAAACTCATTCACCAAAGCCTTGCAGCTCCCCTTCGTCTTCACTTAACGTCACAGTATCATCTGCAAACAGCAGTATAGGGAGATTCCAAGCACTGCCCTTTCTCATTAGGGCCGCTCCAACATCCACTGCCCTACCTTTATCTCTTTTATAATCCCATCCATAAACAGACTGAACAACCAAGGAGACATAACACATCCTTGTTTTAATCCAACCTTCAAATAGGAAAATTCACTCAGTTCACTATCCACACACACTGCAGCCTTGGAACCCTCATGCATACTCATCACTGCATTCAACAACTTCCCATCTACTCCATATATTCTAAATACTTTCCACAATCCTTCTCTATCCACCCTGTCAAAATTATGCTTTCTCCAAATCCATGAAGGCCACATACAACTTCTTTCCCTTCTCTAGAAACTTTTTCATTAAAGAGCTAAGAATGAATATCTGATTTACACAACTTCTTCCCTTCCTAAAACCTCCTTGTTCTTCTCCAACTAATGCCTCAGTTATTTACCTAACTCTGTCAATAAGTATCCTACCATATACTTCTCCTATTACAATACGAAGACATTTTCCCCTGTGATTACCACACACTTCTTTTTTCCCTTTTCCTTTGTACAGGGGAATAATTATACCTGAATTAAAATCCTCCGGGGCTCTATTATCCTCCCGCGCCAATCTGCATATCTATCACATCCATTCCACTATTATCTCTCCCCCATGCCTAAGCATTTCATCACACACTCCATCAATTCCTGGGGCTTCCCCATTTTAACTTTCTTCATTGCTTCCACGGCTTCCATCTTACTGATTTCTTCCTCTCTTCTCACATCCCTCATTTTCAGCCATTCCCCAGCCGCTTATACTCGCATTACTTTCATTCTCTTTGTTCAGCAATTCCTTTAAGTGTTTTCTCCATCTGCTCACTTTTTCTCCCTTCTCCACTAGTAATTTACCATTTTTTTCTTTCACTCACCAGCTAACTTCTTTGGCGCCCTTTCTGACTCTCTTTACCTCTTTCCAGAACATTTTCTTACATTCCCTCCACTTTAAACTCAAGTTCCTTCCAAATTCCTCATCCACTCTCTTCTTACTCTCTTTTACTAATCTTTTCACCTCTCTCTTCCTTTCTACATATAAACTCTCTCTTCCGTCTCACAACTTCTCCCAGGCCCTTGTTTCTCGTCCACTCACTATATGCTTTCTTGTTTGTGCCACAGCCTCTCACCTCTTCATTCTACCTTGCTGTTCCTTGCATCCCCTTTTGTCTTCTCTTCACCCCACACACCACCTCACATGCTACACAGATTTCTTCTGTGAAAGTCTTGCACATACCCTCCACGTCCCTCATCTGCTCCAGTCCATATTTACCCAATCGTTCCTCCAGTTCCCTAGTATATTCTGCCTTCTTACATCCTCTTGTAACCTTTCCACCCTCCTTGTATGAGCTACTTCCTCCTGTCCTTCCCTTCTTCTGATTCTCCACTTCATTTGGACTTTGATTTTGGTGGTGGTCAGAAAGTCCACTCCCGTAACCTCTATATACGCTTGCGTCCATTACACACCTTCTCATCCTTTCATCCACACACACATAATCAATCATTGCCTTCCGTTCATTCAGTTCACTACCCACCCTTCTCATCACTCGCCATATACTTATGGATCATTTTGTTCCTGAAGAGGGTACTGGCTATCACCAACCCCCCTCCCCCAGCACAAATGTCCACTAAAGCACTGCCATTCTCATCTATCTCTGCATGCACACACCACTCACCAACTATTCCACCCACTTTCACATTCCCTACTTTTTCTTTCATATCTCCAATCAAAAACACTCTCTCATTCCTTTCAAACTTCTCCATGCACGCTTCCACATTCGTGCAGAACTCTTCTCTCACTGTGCTTATACAATCTTGCGTTGGTGCATACACACGCACAATCGCCCACATTTGTAGTCCAGCTTTCAATCTTATCCACACAATCCTTGAGCCAACTGAGCCATACTCTCTTATATTCTCCTTCCATCTGTTACACACATCAATACATACTCCTTCCTTTGACCTCTCATTCTCACCTACTCCCGCACATATACCCCATCCATACTCCCATTCCCACATATTCCCATGTCGCCATTTAGTTTCACTTAATCCACATACATCCACTTTCGCACCCTGAAGCACCTGGACAATCTCTCTTTCACCTCATCATTTGCATCCCTTACATTCCATGTAGCTATCCGTACTAAGACTTTAGTTCGGTCCTTAGTCGTCACCTTTTGGTCAGTCCTGGTCCGAGGCTTCTTGTTCGTATTGTCGGTTATTTGTTTTCCGGGGACGGGCACTAACCATCCGCCAGCCCACTTGTTGTCACATAGTTAACACGTGTTGGTTGGTTATAAGGTTACCACCCAGCATTGTAAATGCTTTCCTGGTCTACAGGAAATCACTTTTTGTACAGAATCATTAAGCCTGCTCCTGTCTTAGCAGTTTGTTCTCTCATGTCATGTAGTTGTGTATGGTAATATTCTCATTAAATGTTACTTTATTTTCTGTTGTGTTTCTATTAGGCATAAGATACTTCGTTCTTCTTCAACTAATTTTTCCATTTCTACGACTTTTACTTTGATCGGCCCCAGTATATTTAGTAGTTTAACATTAAATTGCTTACCTTTTCCTCTAACACTGCTGTGCACTCTCTTTACATTACAGGTACTGGCCTTTCTACCTCTTAATACCTCTTTTTTACCGCCCTTGCTGTGATTAATCATCCGTTTTTTTAAGTACCAACCTTATTCTCCTGGACTTCTCTTTTTATGATCCATGTCTTAAATTTCTTTCCATTTCTCTTTCTGTTAGTTCAACTGAAATGCCTACACTTTTTTTTTTTTTTTTTTTTTTTTTTTTTGCTGGGTCTGTCTCTTGTCGCAGTTTCCTTGAACTCTTGATATTATTCCACTTCTGGTATTCCTCTTCTAGTTTTACCAACAATGGTCTAGGCCTATCATTACTTTCATTTTCGTCTCTCCTCTTGCCTAATCTAACTACATTCACTATATTGTAGTCATTCCTTCCCAATCCAAGTGCGTTTTCAATTATATCTTTGCATCCTTTCATATATTCATCTATTCTTTCTGGGGTGTTTTCATTCTTGGACTCTGGTATAGTATACATCACCAAATTGTTTTTCCTTCTACTTCTGGCCTCATATTCTTTCAAATATTCAATCACATTGTTAGTTGCCTTCTCCACCACATGCTCCTGATTTGTAATCTCTTTTGTTTCCGACATTTTCTCGAGTATTTCACATTTGTCTTTTTCCATTTTTCCTTCCGGTTTCAATATCTTCTCTCGAATATCCTTATTTTCTTCCTCTATTTTTTTTCCCATTCGTTCATTTCCCCCTCTAAGATCATCAGCCTCCTTTTCCATTCCTCTCCACTTTGGCATTCTTGCTATTAATTCAGGTCTACATGTGTTACAAAACCACTGAGCATCTTTATCTTTCTTTAGGCTCTTGAACAGCTCTTGGTTTACCTTTCCACATCGTGGGTGATACCATACCAAGAACATGATACAAAAAATACAGTTCTCTCCATCTTCCACTTCTCTTTTGCACTTCCAACATTTTGTTTGTAAATTTTTTGCCATTTTTCCTCTTCACTTATATTAAATTCCTTCAAATATTTTTGGAAAAATGATCACTTTGTTCGGGAACAAAATCACAAACGCCTCACCCTTCTGTAAACAAGGTCCCTCCTTTAAAGAGAAAGTCTGAATTATCCTGAACTATCATACTCATCATCCTCATGAACTCCATCAAACACATTGTTTTCTACACTGCGCCGTCATCATCATCACCATCAGAGAAATTGAAAGGGAAAAGGGGACCTGAAGTACGTCAGAGAGTGGAACCCTGGTTCCTAGAAACCCATCCTGACTCTCTGCCCATGTGACTCTTGTGACAGTACCACGAGCCACCCTCAGGGCATGGAGTACTGGGTGGATATTATCAAAGTCATTTACCTGTCCTTCAACACATCATTATTGCTCCAGCCCATGGATCAGGGCGTCATTGCAACATTGAAAGCCTACTACCTCCACCGCATCATGAAGCATATGGTGAGAGTGAGTGGTTCTGTAGTGAAGGATGTAGTGTGGCAGTTCTTGAAAAATCATATCAAGCAAGCCATCGTCCACATCACGGTCGCATGAATGGAAGTGCAGTCAAGAGACTGCACACAGAACGCCGTCTGGCGCAAATCATGGTTCGAGTGTGTGTGTGTTTCTCCTTCATGAGGTTCATGGTGGTGCCGGACATCCGTCGAATTATCTTCGACCTCTCGCATCAGGCGAGATTTAAGGAGGTCAAAGAGGAAGAAGTGCAAGAGGTCCCTGACAGCCATGCTGAGCAGCTGTCCACAGAGGAGCCCATTGAGCTAAAAGAACGGATGGCAGAAGCAGAGGAATGACGAGGACGGCAGCGAGCTTGGTTACCTTCATATTCTCGACATAACTACCTTGAAGGAGTTCCTTATAATAATGGAATGGAAATTTCATTCACTAGGGACAAGGACCCGAACCCGGTGAGGAGTGAAGCATCAAAATTTGGCATAAAATAACACTTGAAGACATACAAGGAGCACCTGGCAGCTATGAAAATAACAGCACAGCAGACCACCATAACATCCTTCTCCACTGCTGGCAGCACCGAGAAAGAGTCAAGGCCACCAAAGAGTGGTGTGCAAATGCACCGTCCTGCATCACCTGCCTTTGTCATGTCTATCTTGTGTTCATCACCACCTGGTACACCCGCATCCCACACCGTCACTTCCTCCCTCGCCCTCACTGCTACGCTCACTATCGGGCACACCACATCTCTCTCAATCGGCCTCACCGCATCACTCTCCTCATCTCTCTTCACCTCCTCGTGAGGACTTGAAGTGATTGCCCAGGTCCTCGAGCTGTCCTCCCATCATTGAGTTGACCCTTGATGACGACTCAGACTGGCCAAGGAAATACTTCTGGTAGGTGGCAGAGGCTTTGGGGGGGATTTTATGTTTCGTGTTTAAGGACATTCCTTTCTCTCCCCGTTGAACCCATGTTATATCAACCTCATTTTACGATGAACTGTTATGTAATAGTTTTTTGCTTGATGCAGTTCTACTGTATAGCGAGTCATGACTGAATCCAGTTGCCAGACGTATTAAATCTCTCAAGAGTACATGGTCTACCCTACCCACAGACATAATCAAATACATCAGTACTAGCTACTTTCCTCGCTTCCATAATTATTGTTTACCTCCCACATTTTAAATGCCCCTGAGCTTGAAAGACCGCACATGTTATGCCTCTGTCATAATCCACTAATCCTGTTTTCATTGCTCCCATATCCAGTGTGACTGTGACTGATTATTGTTTGAGTGGCGCTATGCTGGCACTGCTGTTTCGGTCGACGCTTAACAGTTCGGAAATATTAACTCCTCCTCCATAACACACTGTATTCTCATCTTATTCCACTTCACTTACCGAAGTCCTCAAACTTCAAACTCCGCCCTCTGTTTCGTACGGGGCATTTCCGTTCTCTCTCTCTCTCTCTCTCTCTCTCTCATAAAAGAAAAAAAAATGAGAGTGAGACAGTTATATGGTTACACAGGTAAAAAGACCACACAGACCTTACAATCTCTGTCAGGCGGCTCAGCTTTAACACGACCACAGTACTCAAACTAGAAATAGGAAAAATAAACAGCACAGCAAAGACTCTCTCTTTCACCCTCGGGACCCACTGGCTTTTGTTATACAGGAAGAAGGTGAGAGATGGCACACTGAAGGATTAAAAAGAATAAAAGAAATGATATCGAGCGTCAGAAGGTAATATATAACAAACATGGAAAGGCTGAATGTACTGCCATTAGTTGTGATCTTAACCTATTGCATGCACTTTATAATATTTACTTTTCATTAATAAATATTGGAGGAAATTTGAACTGTATTGCCTGCTTAACTGTTAGAGATGAGAGGAAAAGTCTTGTTCACGCTTGCATTAATACATTAATGCAAAAGATCATCAATGCCTACGTCTCTGTTACAGGGAGTTCGTGTAACCAGTGATTGCAAGAAATCCCTAGCCAACGGAATTCGTGAACTGCGTTTAAATTAGGATGGGTTAACTAAGGTTAGGCTAAGTTAAACTGCAATTAGGTTAGTCAGGGATAATCTACCGTAGGTTAAGTTTAGGTTGGTTTAGGTAAGGTAAATTTAGGTGAATGCTAAGTTATGTTAATCGTTCATCTTAATTAACCTAACCTTACCAAACTAACCCTGCCAAACCTAACATAAACTTACCCTAGATTATCCCAGCATAACCTAACCGCAGCCTATTTTTTTTTCTAATAACAGAACAGAGGAAGGAAAAACAAATGAATAAAAGAAAATAATCCATACACCAGATAACTGGTGTCCTTCATTCATTAATAATCTGTAACACTTGAACAGCCGTAGGTTGAAGTTTAGGGGGAAACAACTCTAAGGAAGCGAGTTCCAAAGAGATGCAGTTCTGGAATAAGAGGTTTCTGATAGGCGGAAGTTCTGCAATATGGCAGTATCCCAGTCATGAGCGCTACCAGATGCCCGTGTAGCACTGGGGAAGGCATGGAGAGGTGGCAAAGTGGATGCAACTTCGTCCGTGTATTTTCCATAAAAGTAACTGTAAAATAACGCAAGGGAGGCAACATTCCTTCTTACCTGTCGGGGAGGTAGTTTATTTGTAACAACAGGGTTATTAATAATTCTAACAGATTTGTTCTGAATTCTGTCTGGTTCTTTTAGTGCAACCTCTCCACATCCATTCCACAAGGATAAGCAATAATCATGCTGAGAGCGCACATGACTCTAAAGCTAATTGCTCGTCAGTGAAGAAGCTACAAACTCTGTGCAATAATCCAAGTTTCTTTGAGGCGGTTTTAGCAAGTAACCTGACACGAGAGGTCCAAGCTGAGGGCATTATTAAGTGAAACACCGAGAATTTCAATACTTTTGGAGATAGGAATATGAGTAGCATTGATGGTAATATAGGAATCTGGCAATACATGTTCATGTAAATTATATATATTTGGTTTTACAAGCATTAAATGAGAGAAGGTTATCTTGTCCCCATTCACTGATCCTAAATAGGTCTTGATTTATGGAGGTGGCTGTACTGAGTTGTGAGTTAGAGATACTTTGTGAGTGTGTGTTTAAGTGTGAATGAATTGTGAAGTGTTGAGTCATCTGCATATTAATGGATGGGATTATGGGTGACTGATAAGAGCTCATTCATATGAAGTTAGAATAGGATTGGAGCCAAAACTGATCCTTGTGGCATGCCGGCGTTAACTAGATGGAAATTGGAATATACATGACCAATTTTTACTCTTGTCTTTCTGACTCTGAGATATGAGGAAATCAGAGGAACAAAAGACGTCAGTCCATAGCAAGGGATTTTGGCTAGCAGGGAGCAGCACTACACTCTACCAAAAGCTTTAGAAATATCAAGGGCTACTGCATAAGTTTCTTCATGGTCGTCAATCGATTGATGGATGGTGTGAGTCAGGAGACTGAGAATATCAATGGTCGATCACTCACGGCGAAAACCATGCTGTCTATCACTAATTACGTTGTTCGCTTCAAGATGCTTAAGTATATGTTTATTCATTACAATTTCAAATACTTTACCAAGGGAAGACAGGATCGCAATTGGTCTGTAATCAGAGGGGTCAGAGGAAGTTACTTTCTTCGGAATTGGGTGGTTATTGGTTTCTTTCCAAGAATTAGGGAATGAAGAAGTACGTTTGGACACTCTGAATATTTTAACAACAACAGAAGCAAGTTCTGGGGAATACATTTTCAAAACAATTAGAGGAATTCCGTGTGGGACTGAAGCTTTGTTGGTTGGTAAATTGTTTAGGATGGATTTTACATATCTAGTCAAAATTTTAAGTGAAGCCAAATCAGAAGAGTCAAGTCCTAGTACTGGGACGTTCTGGCTGACTTCCTCTAACGTTGAATATGTGGCAAATGTACTGGCAAGGATATACACTTTTCCACGCAGGTCATTTGTAATGTGGATGATTTTGGTGGGGGAATGGGTGATGACTTGTTAATGTTATTATTGAAGGAACTGAGAGCTGATCAGATGTTCTAGTGTCATTAAGACTGTTTAGTAGTTTGGAAGCTTGCCTGTGAGGAAAGTTTGATTTACCAAGATTTATTACTGCTTTCGCATGGTTTCTAGCAATGTTAAATTAAGTGAGAGATTCAGATGTTTTTTTTTTATTTTAAGAGTTATATGCGAATGACTTTTGGGCCATTGCTCTGGCACAATTGCTACCAAACCCTTTTGAGGAGTTCGATCTTTTAGTGAACTGTTGACTTGGTATGAACAATTCTGTACCACCTTTTATTAAGTCATTAATGTGGGACTGAGCAGAACTGATGTCACTACAGATGAATGCCCATCATGGAATATCAGCAAGTTAATTTTTGAATCTATCCCAGTCTGCCCTATCAAAGTGCTATCTGGTCACCCTGACGGGTTCAGAACGGGGGAGCTGGCTAATGAGGTGTTGATGATATTGTGGTCAGAGGATCCAAGTGGTGGCAGTACTTTTATCCTGTATTGATGTGGATTATTTGTCAGGAACAGATCGAAAACGTAGGTGTTATGGCCTTGATTATCTGGTATTTTGGTAAGTTGCTTTGCCAACTGCATGAGATTAAATGATACTGAAAACAACTTGCATTCTACACCAGTATCGTCAGACCTGGCAGAATGTGATAACCATTCTACATTATGTACGTTAAATCACCCAAAGTTGTTATTTCAGTGATAAGGGTGAGGTTAAGGTCAGTCAACTGTGAGGATGTGGAGTCAAACACACCGGGTTCTAAAGAGTAGTTAGGGGAGCGATAGACTACACAGATAGGCCTATAATTGGCAATATTTAGTGGTAGGTGAGGGCGCCCATCTTCCACCCACTTAGTGTAGAGGTACTCTGTTTTTAAGGAAGCTCTACACTGAGTGGCAAGCCAAATGGTTTCCTGTAAACCAGGAAATCATTGACAATGCTGGGTGGAAACCTTATAATTAACCAACACGTGTTCCCTTCGTGACAACAAGTGGATTGGCGGAGGGTTAGTGCCCCTCCCCGAAAAACAGCTAACTGTAAATATGAACAAGAATCCTTGGACCAGGGCTGAACAACCGGTGACAACTAAGGACAGAGCAAAGGACATGTTATGGATTGCGACATGGAATGTAAGTGGTGCAAAAGATGAGGTGCAAGAGAAAAAGAGATTGTCCAGGTGCTTCAGGGTGCAAAAGTGGAAGTATGAGGAGTAACAGAAACTAAATGACCTGGTGAGAGTGTGGGGAAATGGGAGTATGAATGGGGTATATGTGTGGGAGTGTGTGAGCATGAGACGACAAAAGAAGGAATGTGTATTGTTGTGTGCAAGAGATGGAAGGGGAATAATAGAGAGTATGGATCAGTTGGCTCAAGGATTGTGTGGGTAAGGTTGAAAATTACACTACACTTGTGAGCAGCTGTGCGTGCTGCTATGTGTCAATGCAAGATCATGCAAGCAGAGTGGAAGAAGAGTTCTGGACAAATGAGGAAGCATGCATGGAAAAGTTTGAATGGAGTGAGAGAGTGTTTTTCACTGGAGATATCAACGGAAAAGTAGGGAATGTGAAGGTGGCTGGAGTAGTTAGTGAGTGGGGTGTGCCTGCAGAAGCAGATGAGAATGGCAGTGCTCTAGTGGACATTTGTGCCGGGAGAAGGTTGGTGATAGCCAATACCCTCTTCAGATACAAAATGATCTACAGGTATACTGTACCTGGCGAGTGATGGGAAGCGTGAGTGGTGAACTGAATGAACGGAGGGCAATGATTGATTACGTGCGTGTGGATGGTTGAATAAGGTGAGTAATGGATGCAAGAGCATATAGTGGTTGGGGGAGTGAACTTTCTGACCACCACTTGGTGGTGGTGAAAGTCAAGGTTCTAGTGAAATGGAGGAATAGAAGACGATAAGGACAGGAGGAAATAGTTCATACATGGAAGGTAGAACGGTTACAAGAGGATGGTAAAAAGGCAGAATATATGAGAGAGGTTTAGGAGCGACTGGGCAAATATGAATTGAGCAAATGAGGGACGTGGAAAGTGTGTGCAAGATATTCACAAAAGAAATCTGTGCTGCATGTGAGGTGGCGTGCGGGGTGAAGAGAAGACAAAAAGGGGTGTAAAGAACAGCATAGAGGAATGAAGAGGTGAGACAGGCTGTGGCACAAAAGAAGAAAGCATATAGTGAGTGGATGGAAAACAGGAGTGTGGAGAAAGTTGAGAGACGGAAGAGAGAGTTATATGTAGAGAGGAAGAAAGCGGTGAAATGATTCGTAAGAGAGAGTAAGAAGAGAGAGGATCAATCAATCAATCAATCAATCATTTCCTGTGGCACCCTCGGGGATGCATAGGGCCTCGATGAACTCACACCACCACATCCTATCTTGTGCTAACTCCTCAAGATCTCCCCAACACTCATCTCCAGCTTCCCGTCTCATTGTCCTCACCCACGTCTCTTTTGGCCTTCCTCTACCTCTCCTACCAAGTGCCACCCACCCTGGTGTACCTCGTACTATTCCCTGTCTCCTATACACATGTCCTAGCCACTTCCATCGTGAGAACCTAACATATTCATCGACCGGCTGCACTCCCGTTATTTCTCTAATTCTACTATTTGGTATCCTTTCCCACCACTTAACTCCTAATATTCTTCTAAGTGCTTTGCTTTCAAACACCAAGAATTTATTTTCCATAGTCACTGTGCTGTACCAAGACTCGTGTCCATAAATTAAGATACTCCTAACCATTACCTTATAAAGTTTGATTTTTGTATGCACAGAAAAATTGTTATTATTCCAAATATTTTTAAGCATTCCCATTGCCTGATTAGCCTTCTTTAACCTTTCCTCGAATTCAAAGTTCAAAGAACCATCCTTGGCTAAATAAGTACCTAAATATTTAAACCTATCAACTTGCTTTACAACCATACCTCCAGTTACACATTCCTGCGCATTTTCCATATTCATATTGATTATTTCAGTTTTTCCACAATTAATAACCAAACCCACCTTGCGACCTTCACTCACCAAACAGTCCAACACTCTCTGCATCTCTTCTGGCCCATCACAAATCAAAACTATATCATCTGCATAATCTAAATCCAAAAGTTTCCTGTTCTCTCCCCAAAGTATACCTGCACCGGTTTCTGTTCCAACGCGTTTCATAATGTAATCAATGACCAATATAAATAGTAAAGGCGATAGAACACCACCTTGAATTACTCCGGACTTGACTTCAAACGAATCACTCAGACAACCATCAACCATCACTTTACAAAATGTGTCCTCATGCATGTTCATAATGACCCTCACAAACTCCTCTGGTATTCCATAATGTCTCATGATCTTCCCCATAGTCTCTCTCGAAACACTATCAAAAGCCTTTTCAAAATCAACAAAACAAAGACTTAACGGTACTCTCATTTCATTAACTTGCTGCATCAAATGCCTAACTATAAAGATCTGATCATTGCAACCACGTCCCTTTCTAAAACCAGCCTGTTCATCCCTCAGAATACCCTCAACCACCGGCTCCAACCTATTTAACAACACTCTACTGAAAACTTTCAAAGCTATCGGTGACAAAGAGATTCCCCTCCAATTACCACATTCACTCAGGTCTCCCTTCTTCGGAATTTTAACAATTACACCGTTCTTCCAAACTGATGGTAGTAACCCCGTCACCCATATCTTATTGAATAGCTTGGTCAAGATCATTATTAATCTATCCACCTCCACTTTAAACATTTCCGGAAATAAACCATCTTCCCCAGGTGCCTTATTATTCTTTAACTGTTTTACTGCTTTCTCCACTTCTGCAAGCCTCAACTCTCCTGTTTCTATATTTAAATCTTCCTGAGCAGACGGTATATCCTCTTCTGGTGGTATTGGTCTATTAAGAACTGTCTCAAAATGCTCTTTCCATCTATTTTTAATATCTCCATCTTTGGTCAATAAATTTCCTTCCCTGTCTCTAACTGGTATTTCCTTGCGTTTACCTGCATTACCACTCAGTTCTCTAATCGATTCATATGCTATTCTTTGACTCTGTCCATCATTTTTGTTTATTAAGATTTCAGTCTCTGCAACCTTTTCATCCACACATCTTCTTTTATCTCTCCTAGCTAACCTTCTTACTTCTGAATTCAAACTCCAGTACGCAGCTCTTGCTAATTCAATCTCTCGTTCATCAACGCATTGCATCTCACTCCTCAATTTAGCCTCACCTCTCTTTTTTATCATATCCCACGTTTCCTCTGATATCCATTTCTTTCTCCTGAATCTATGTCTCCTTCCAATCGTACATTCAGCAGTCTCATGCAAAACTTTGTTCACATCCTCCCACATCTCATCTACACTTCTCTCCCCCTATTCCAACGTTTCCAACACCAAAAACCTATTTCTACATTCTAATCTGAAATCCTCCTTTTCTTCTCCTTCCCTTCTAAGCTGAACAATATCGTATCTACCAACACCAGATTTTTCCTTCTTCTGATTTTTAAGTTTACACCTTATTTTTGCAATGCTGAGTTGATGGTCACTACGAATATCCGCTCCCCGTTTAACATGAACATCTAGCAGAGAACTTCTATGCCTCCTACTGATAGCGATGTAGGAGGCATAGAAGTTCTCTGCTAGAAATTTGAGTGTAAAGTGGAGGGAATGTAAAACAAAATGATCTGGAAAAACGTAAAGAGAGTTCGACAGGGTGTTAAAGCAGTTAGTCGGGGAGTGAAAGATAAAAATGGCAGATTACTAGTGCAGAACCGAGAAAAAGTGAGCAGAAGGAGAAAACACTTTAAGGACTTGTTGAACATAGAGAATGAAAGTGATGCGAGTATAAGTGGCTAGGAAATAGCTGGGAGAAGGAGGGATGTGAGAAAAGTGGATGAAATCAGTAGGATGGAAGTGGTGGAAACAATGAAGAAAGTCAAAATGGGGAAAACCTTAGAAATTGATGGAGTGTATGGTGAAATGCCGAAGCATGGGGGAGAGATAGTAGTAGAATGGATGCGGAAGATGTGCAGATTCGCCTGGGAGGAAAGTAAAATCCTGGAGGATTGGAAGTCAGTTATAGTAATTCCCCTGTACAAACGAAAAGGGAAAAAAGAAGTGTGTGGTAATCATAGTGGCATTTGTCTTCTTAGTGTAATAGGAAAAGTATTTGCTAAGATACTTATTTACAGAGTTAGGGAAATAACAGAGGAAATAGTTCGAGAAGAACACGGAGGTTTTAGGAAGGGAAGGGGTTGTCTAGATCAGATAGTCATTCTTAGAGCTTTAGTGGAAAAGTTTGTAGAGAAGGGAAAGAAACTGTATGCAGCCTTCATGGATTTGGAGAAGGCATAACTATGGCAGGGTGGATAGACAAGGATTGTGGAAAGTACTAAGAATATATGGAGCAGGTGGGAAGTTGTTGAATGCCATGAAGAGTATGTGTGAGAGTGCTAAGGCTGCAGTGCGTGTGGAAAGTGAACTGAGTGAATTTTTCTATCTGAAGGTTGGATTGAAACAGGGATATGTCATCTTTCCATGGTTGTTCAATCTGTATATGGATGGGGTTATAAAAGAGTTACAAAGTAGGGTAGTGGATGCTAGAGTGGCCCTAATGAGAGAAGGCAGTGTGTGGAAAATCCCTGTACTACTGTTTGCAGCTGATACTGCGTTGTTAAGTGATGACGAAGGGGAGCTGCAAGCCTTGTTGGATAAGTCTGGAAGAGTGTGTAAGAAACGGAATTTAAAGGTGAATGCAGGGAAGAGTAACGTTATGGTCTTCGAGAGAAATGAAGTTAGTGAATGTACAGTGAGGTTCGATGAGGAGGAAGTGGAAAATGTGAGTTTGTTTAATTACTTCGGGAGTGTGATGAGTATGGATGAAAGTTTAGAGGATGAAGTGCTTGAAAGGGTACAAAAAGAAAGAAAGGTTGCTGGTTTTTTGAAAGCAGTGACAAGAAACAGAGAAGTGAGCATGGAAGTGAAAAAGTTACTGCATGACAGTACTGTGATACCAACTCTAACGTATGGAAGTGAAGCTTAGATCTTGTTGGACGGACAGAAGTCAAGAATGACAGCAGTGGAAACGAGTTATTTGAGAGGAGCATGTGGAGTCACATGGAGAGACAGACTGACAAATAAAGATGTGAAAGAGCGTTGTGGTGTGGATGTGGATGTGATAAGAAGCATTAGGAGAAACACACTGAAGTGGTTTGGCCATGGGGAGAGGATTGAGAGCGAGAGACTGACAAGGAAACTGTATGTGAGTGAGGTGGAAGAAGGGAGATGGTGGGGTAGGCCAAGGATGAGATGGAGGGATGGAGTGAAGGGTTATATGGAAGAGGGGGGTGTGAGCTGGGAGCAGCTCAATGAAATTGCAGGGGACAGGGCAACATGGAGGCAATTGATCTGTGATCACCCCTTACAGGATTGAGGCGTCTGGGAATAGATAGAATATTTAGATAGTTTAGTTTATACAATGAATAATCAGAATTAGCTGAAGTTCAAAATTGTCAACTGCAAATTCAGATTAAATATAACAACAGGTGCCACTCTTGTTACAGAAGTTTGTGAGGAGATGGTAACCAGGAAAAACAAAATGGGGATATTTCAGTAGAGGGAGAGATTTGGGATTCTGTGAGGAACAGGGCCAGAGGAGATACTGACTGAAGAAAAAGAGCGAACTGAAATCAAATTGGCATTAAAACCACGGATATGGGTAAAGTATAGGACCAACAAATAATAACCAAATATTAACCAAATCACCAAATCTTGATTAACCCATCCTATTCTTTTTATGTGTCCGACTCTGGACATAGGCTTCACAGCCTGCTCCCCAAATCCAGTAGTCCCCAGGATTTCATGAAATCATTCATTAATCCGCCACGTCCCGGCAGATTTTTCACCAATGACCCCCCCAATCCCGGCAGATTTTAGAATGATTTTTTTTTTGGCTAAAACCTCTGCTTTTTATGAGAAACATTGAAAATTCAGAGAGAAAGTGCTCAGTTGAGTTTAGAAATATGGTAGAAGTAAGAGTACCTTTACCTTGTTACCATGTTCTCTCAGGCCAGGCTCGAGAGAAAACATTTTCTATGAGAGGGGTAGCTATTTCAAACCATTCATAACTGGTTAGATATTTATTTCTTTGGTATGAATTTATATGTAGTACAAGAGTATATTGGTTTTCAGACAATAATATAGGCGATATATGAGTTGTTCACTTACCAAAAACAGCAACATATGGCACCTTCTTTTACAACGTTACCGCCTCATCACTTCTGCTTGTTTCTTCCTCTGGCTTATTTCTTCCTTTGTCCTCCACCTCAGGAGTCACTTTCGCCTTGAATTTCGTCATTGGAGTGACCGTGATGCGACATGACTACTGGCCAGGTCACTGCTAACATGTGAGTTGCCGAGAAAATGGCGTGCGGGGGGGGAGGGGGGGTCAGGTAGGGCCAGGCATTATCCCTGCCCGGCGTTTGGTAGAGGAAGGTCTCCCACATATGCCTACCAAAAATCACCTGTGAAACTTGAAAAACGTGCAAATGACGGACCTCGCAATTGCATAATGTATGGATACGTCATCGGGTGTCACCGTGACAAAACGTGGTGACGTATTCATATGTCGTCGGGATGCGGCAGGTTAAACAAATTACCTGTAACATCATTATTTAAACTCTCTCTCTCTCTCTCTCTCTCTCTCTCTCTCTCTCTCCCTCTCTTTATTTCTCTCTGTGTATATATATATATATATATATATATATATATATATATATATATATATATATATATATATATATATATATATATATATATATATATATATATATTTATATTTATATATACAGTCAAGTGACGGCACGAGCAGTAAATATTTGGGGGGCATCGTGGCTCAGAGGTGGAGTGCCTGTTTAAGGACCAAAGTCGTGCGTTCGCACCGCGCCTGGGTAAGATGCCACGCCGGAAGGGGTAGCACTCTCCTGTCACCTAGGTGGTTGTAGCAGCCGTGGCTCAGATGGTTACGGCGCTATGGCCGAAGGGTCGAAGGTTCGAGACCACCCAATGGTCATTGGTAGGCATCAGGAAGGGCATCCAGTCATAAAATGCTACACGCTCCAAAACCCAAGTCCTCTGCCAAAGAGCAACGCTGTAGCCCTTATCGACAAAAGGGGACACGGCATAAAACTCATATATATATATATATATATATATATATATATATATATATATATATATATATATATATATATATACAGGTATACTGTATATAAATATTTCCTTTCACCTTTGAAGGCCTCAAAATGCTTGCATGTGTCGGCCTTGGTCACCTAATGGCGGCTCTCCTAACTGCTCGATCCCTGGTAACTTCCCTATTCAGTCCGCTATCCCTGAAGTCACACTCAATAACGTCGTCCCTGGTCTTTTTCGGTCTGCCTATCACTACCCTACCCCCAACATTAACATTTCTCACTTTCTCCACATCACTTCTCACTTTCTGCACCCAATTGTCATCTTCCATCCCCTCCACATACCCAAACCATCTCAGGAGTAGACTCTAGCACCAGTCGAGCAGGGCAGTACTCCCAAGGTGGATGGAAAGCTGATGGCAGGGAGAGCTGGACCTACTCCCGTATCATCAGCCCTCGGGATTAGTTCCTGACCATCCCCTGTTGCTGAACTTTTTCAGTGTTTTAGTAACACAGAAAGTAGGCCAGAGTGCTCTCCAATACAAGTTTCTCTATCAACACAAAACTACATGCACAGTACACACTACACATCCTTTTCCAAAATTCAAAAAACAAACCATGGTTTCTTCACAACACATAGCCTCAGCATTCCCAGGGAGGGGGGACAAAAATGGCCCCACCTTCCGCCCCTCTCCCGGTGATGACTCAAGCTGCCTGGCACCACTGTCTGGCTCACTTCTGAGTTTCTGCAACATTCGCAGCCTTTCCTCTAACTTTCGCTCAGTTGAGCACAACCTCTCCTTCTCTAAACCTGACCTTTTCCCAACTGAGACTCAGCTGTCTGAGGCAACTGACAGCAAACCTATTTCTGTATCCTCTTACTTTGTCTATACTCATTTCAAAGCAAAAGGTGGGTGTTGTGTACATATACGCAACGACTTATCTTGTTCTCGTGTTCCTGAACTCGAATTCTTCTGAATTCTCTACACCCTGGCTTCCACTTTCCTGTCATTCTCTGACTAAATATGTCTGTCCTGTTTACTTATCCCCTAATTCTACTGACTTCTACCATCTTACTTCTATGATGGAAGACATTCTATCCATTTCTTCTTTCTCAGAAATCTCTCTTCTAGAAGATTTCATTGTTCACCACCACCTTTGGCTCTCCTCTCCTTTCGCTGATCCACCTGGTGAACAAGCCTACACCTTTTCTATACTTAATGACCTAGAGTAGCTTGTACAATACCCTACCCATATCCCTGACCGCCTTGGAGAGAGCTCCAACATACTTGACCCCTTCCTTACAACTAATCCTTCTGCTTATACTGTTAAACTTTCCTCTCCATTGGACTACTCTGATCACAACCTTATTTAACCTGTGCTATTTTTTTTTTTTTTTTATGTGTCCGACTCTGGGCATAGGCTTCACAGCCTGCTATCAAGGCCCAGCAGTCCTCCTACATACCATACACCTCTACATGTCACCACTTCGGCGCTAACACCCACCGTCCATATTGAATACATGCTAGGGCTGTCTCATACAGAACTGGTGTATTGGTATTAGCGGGGGTATTTTTACGACATGTCGGCGGGTCTTCTGGTAGATCAGTAAAGCCTGATTTAATGAAATTCAAATCCTTAAACTGTTCCCTGCCCCAGCCGGGATTCGAACCTGGATCAGCTAGGACTGCAGGCCACCTCTCTACCGATTGAGCCACCGCCTCGCTCCAGTACAGCCTTATGGACCCTCCAAGGAGACATCTGTGGCACCTTGGATCTGCGGATTGGGAGGCTCTCAGGCAGTACTTCTTTGATATTTCATGGAATGATTATTGCTTCCATGGCCAGGAGCCATCTGAGTTTGCCTTGCACATTACGGAAGTTATTCTCTCAGGCATGGAAGCGTACATTCCTTTCTCTTATCCTTTGACTAATGCAAGAAGGCCTTGGTTTAATCACGCTTGTTCTAATGCTGTCCACAACAAGGAGAGGGCCTATAAAAGGTACCAGAGCCAACCCACCCCGAATCACATCTTTTTTATCTTTCTGCCCAGAATCATGCTAAGTCTGTTATTCGCTCTGCTAAAAATAATTTCATCTGTACTAAATGCTCTCAACTCTCCGACTAGAATTCTTCCCGCTCCATGTAGCAGCTGTGGCTCAGTGAGCTAGAGTGTTCCGCTCTGACCAAAGGGTCGGAGGATCGAATCCACACCCAAGAGTCATTGGTAGACATCAGGAAGGGCATCCTTTCCTAAAATGCTACACGCTTCAGTCCAAAAGTCCTCTACCCAGGGGCAACGCCTTAGCCCTTCGGGGATACCTGGCGTAAAACCATTTTTTTTTTCTCCTTTCACGCTCCTTCTGGCACCTTGCCAAAAACCATTCTAACAACTTTACCTCATCATCCTTCCCTCTTCGTTTCTACTCCGATGGTTTTGTAGCTATTTCTTCTACTGATAAAGCAGATCTCTTCGCTCAGATTTTCTCCTCCAATTCCACCTTTGACAATTCCGGTGCTGTTCCTCCATCACTTCCCCCTTCTGACTTCCTCATGGCTAACATTAAAATTTCTTCAGCTGATGTGTTTTCTGCCATCACAGGCCTCAGTGCCAACAAGGCATATGGGCCTGATGGAGTCCCTCCTGTTGTCCTCAAAAACTGTGCTTCTGTGCTTACACCCTGCCTAGGCAAACTCTTTCGCCTTTGTCTGTCAACTTGTACCTTTCCTTCTTGCTGGAAGTATGCTTTCATTCAGCCAGTCCCAAAGAAGGATGACCATTCCCAACCCTCTACCTATCATCCAATTGCTTTAACATCCTGCCCCAGCGGGGATTGGAACCTGGGTCCGTTAGAACGGCAGGCTACCTCTGTACCGATTGAGCCACGCCTTCCCGTAATACAAGTATATGCACCAACTTCTCAAAGCTCAGATGAAGAAATTGAAACATTCAATGATGACATCTCCCACATTATGGAAGAAAAAAAGACCACATATACTATACTCATGGGACACTTCAATGCAAAAGTTGGGAAATCAAAATATGGAGAAGCATGTAAGGGAAAATTTGGAGTGGGCAAAGGGATCGAAAGAAGAGAAATGCTGGTAAACTTTGCTGAAATGTATAACATGAGAATAACGAACACATTCTTTCACAAAAGAACAGGGAGAAAGTGGACCTGGAGAAACCCAAATGGAGAAACAAAGAATCAAATTGACTTCATTATAGCAGATAAGAATAACACGATCACAAATGTCACAGTTATCAACAAAGTAAATATCGGAAGAGACCATACAATGGTGGGTTGCACAGCCAGATTCAATTCAAAAGTGAAAGAAAGAAGATGATTAAAGATAAAAAGACATGCCCAATGAAAGTAAACGAGAGCAAAGCAGCCTTTCAGTTGGAAATAAGGAACAGATTTCAGCCGCTAAGTAGTGCTGAATGTGACACTGATCAGCTGAATGACAGACTAACAAAAGTGCTAAGAGAATCAGCGGAGGTAGTACGAAAACCTAATACATCCAAAGCCAAGAAGTGTTCAGAAAAGACACTCGTTCTTATTTAAAAAAAAAGAAAAAATGAAGTAACAACAATGAATGATGAAACAGAATGAGCGGTTTAAATAAGTTTATCAACATAAGACAAAATAAGAAAAAAGAAAGTGAAACATGGATCAGATCAAAGAAACCACCAAAAAAGGAAAAAGTCTAAAACAGGTCCGAAGTAAAATGGCACTCGGAAAGCAAAAAATTACATCACTGAAAGACAAAAACGGTGAAGCCATTAAATACAGAGATAAGATGTTGAAGAGAGTTGAAGAATTTTACAAAGAACTGTATGCATCAAAGAAAGTAGTACCAATAGCTAACTTTTCAGTTGACTCAAATGAAATACCTGAGGTAACAAGAAAGTAAATATTTCTCTTAAAAATATGAAAAGAGGGAAAGCTCCGGGACAAGATGGAATAGTAGCAAATTTTCTGTTGGATGCACGAGTGGAAGTACAAAACAGGCTTGCTCACTTATTATTTTTTCTTATGCAAGAAAGAAGGAACCAAAGGTCAGGAGCCAACAAAACGTTTCTTCCAAGAAGAAAAAACAAAAACAATACACTCTGGCTTCGGCTTTCCTGTCATTCTCTGACTAAATATATCTGTGCTCTTTACTTATCCCCTAATTCTACTGTCTATAAAAAATTCTTCGACTATCTTACTTCTACGATGGAACACATTCAATCCATTTCTCCTTTCTCTGAAATCTCCATTCTAGGAGATTTCAATGTTCACCACCACCTTTGGCTCTCCTCTCTTTTCACTGATCCACCTGGTGAACAAGCCTACATCTTTTCTATCCTTAATGACCTAGAGCAGCTTGTACAGCACCCTACCCATATCCCTGACCGCCTTGGAGAGAGCTCCAACATACTTTGACCTCTTCCTCATAACTAATCCTTCTGCTTACTCTGTTAATCTTTTCTCTCCGTTGGGCTCCTCCGATCACAACCTTATCACCTTAACCTGTCCTATCACTCCGGTACGGCCTGTGGACCCTCCAGGGAAACGTCGTCTGTGGCATTTTGGAGCCGCAGACTGGGAGGCCCTCAGGCACTACTTCTTTCATTTTCCCTGGAATGATTATTGCTTCCATGGCCGTGAGCCATCTGAGTGTGCCTTGCACATTACGGAGGTTATTCTCTCGGGCATGGAAGCATACATTCTTTTCTCATATCCTTTGACTAACGCAAGAAAGCCTTGGTTTAATCACGCATGTCCTAATGCTGTCCACAACAAGGAGAGGGCCTACAAAAGGTACCAGAGCCAACCCACCCCTGAATCACATCATCTTTACGTTTCTGCCCGGAATCGTGCTAAGTCTGTTCTTCGCTCTGCTAAAAATAATTTCATCTATACTAAATGCTCTCAACTCTCCAACTCGAATTCTTCCCGCTCCTTCTGGCACCTTGCCAAAAACCTTTCTAACAACTTTACCTTATCATCCTACCCTCTTTTCTACTCTGATGGTTCTGTAGCTATTTCTTCTACTGATAAAGCAGATCTCTTTGCACAGACTTTCTCCTCCAATTCCACCTTAGACGATTCCGGTGCTGTTCCTCCATCACTTCCCCCCTCTGACTTCCTCATGGCTGACATTAAAATTTCTTCAGCTGATGTATTTTCTGCCATCACCGGCCTCAGTACTAACAAGGCATATGGGCCTGATGGGGTCCCTCCTGTTGTTCTCAAGAACTGTGTTTCTGTGATTACACCCTGCCTAGGCAAACTCTTTCGCCTTTGTCTGTCAACTTGTACCTTTCCTTCTTGCTGGAAGTTTGCTCTCATTCAGCCAGTCCCAAAGAAGGGTGACCACTCCCAACCCTCCAACTATCGTCCAATTGCTTTAACGTCCTGTATTTCAAAAGTTTTCGAGTCAATTCTCAATAAAAAAATTTTAAGGCATCTTTCCTATCACAACCTTCTTTCTGATCGTCAGTACGGGTTCCGTCAGGGACGCTCCACTGGCGATCTTCACATCTACCTTTCAGACTCCTGGTCATCCTCCTTTCGGAACTCTGGCGAAAGCTTTGCCATTGCACTTGACATCTCAAAGGCTTTCGATCGAGTCTGGCATAAATCTTTAATTTCCAAACTGCCCTCCTACGGTTTCTATCCTTCTATCTGTGCCTTCATCGCTAGCTTCCTTTCTGGTCGTTCTATTGCCACTGTTGTAGACGGCCATCGTTCTTCCCCTAGATCTATCAACAGTGGTGTTCCTCAGGGCTCTGTCCTATCACCAACTCTCTTACTTTTATTCATCAATGATCTTATAAGCTGTACATCTAACCCTATCCACTCATACACTGATGACTCCACCCTTCACCTTTCCATTCGGTTCCTGCAATGCCCATCTCAACAGTTACTTCAACAAACAAGGGATGAGGCTATGGCACACCTAATGTCTGACTTGGCTCGTAATTCTGACTGGGGTAAAAATAATATGGTTGTTTTTAATGCATCTAAGACTCAGTTCTTACACCTATCAACCCGACAAAATCTTCCACAGGTATACCCACTAATGTTTAATAATATTCAGCTTAATCCTGCATCATCCTTGAACATGCTTGGGGTTTCATTTACTCGGGAATTATCTTGGAAAGATCATATTACATCTCTTGTAAAATCTGCTTCCAAGAGATTGGGTGTGCTAAGCCGACTCCACTCTTTCTTTACCCCTGCACAATTGTTGACTCTATACACGGGTTGTATCTGCCCCTGTGTGGAGTACAACTCTCATGTGTGGGGAGGTTCCCCACATACAGCTCTTCTCAATAGGGTGGAGTCAAAGGCTTTTCGTCTCATTAACTCTCCTCCTCTTACTGACTCCCTTCAACTTCTGTCTCTTCGCCGCACTGTTGCATCTTTATCTCTTTTCTATTGCCACTTTAATGGTCACTGCTGCTCTGAACTGTCTGCTTGCATTCCTCCACCTCTACGATGGGCGCGTAGCACCCGTCTGGCAGCAAACTCTCATCCCTTTTCTGTCCAACTCTCTAATGCAAGAGTTAACCGTTACTCCCAGTCTTTCATTTATGCAACAGGTCAACACTGTAACTGTCTCCCTCTGTCTGTATTTCCTGCTGCCTATGATCTCCAGTCTTTCAAAAGCAGTGTGTCCAGGCATCTCAAAATGATCGGATCTTGAATTTAGCTCTCTACTGTATTTTGTTTTTCTCTTGGAGGGAACTGTTACTGCGAGCTCATGGCCTTTGGTTCCTCCTTCCTCGCATAAAAAAAACAAAAAACATAAGAGGGCCAAATTCAAGATCCGTTCATTTCGAGATGCCTGGATGAACTGCATTTGAAAGACTGGAGATCAGAGGAAGTACGAAATACAGACAGAGGAAGACAGTTCCAGAGCTGACCTGTTTCATGAATAAAGGAATGGGAGTAATGGTTAAGTCTTGCATTAGAGAGTTGGACAGAAAAGGGATGAGAGTTTGTTGCTAGACGGGTGCTGGTGGAGGGATGCAAGCAAACAGTTCAGAGGAGCTGTGACCATTGACGTGGCGATTGAAAAGAGATAAAGAGGCAATAGTGCGGCAAAGAGACAGAGATTGAAGGGAGCCAGAAAGAGAAGGAGAGTTAATGAGACGAAAGCCTTTGACTCCACCCTATTGAGAAGAGCTGTATGTGGGGAGCCTCACCACACATGAGAGTTGTTCTCTACACAGGGGCGAATAAAACCCGTGTATAAAGTCAACAACTGTGCAGGAGTAAAGAAGGTACGGAGTCAACTTAGCACACCTAATCTCTTGGAAGCAGATTTTACAAGAGATGCAATATGATCTTTCCAAGATAAGTCCCGGGTGAAAGAAACCCCAAGCATGTTCAAGGATGATGCTGGATTGAGCTGGATATTATTAAACATTAGTCGTGGAAGATTGTGTCGCGTTGATAGGTGTAAAAACTGAGTTTTTGATGCGTTAAAAACAAAATTATTTTTACCCAAGTCAGAGATGCGAGCCAAGTCAGACATTAGGTTTGCCACAGCCTCATCCTATGTTTGTAGAAGTAACTGCTGAGATGGACGTTGTGGGAACCGAATGGAAAGGTGAAGGGTGGAATCATAAGCATATGAGTGGATGGGGTTAGATGTACAGCTTACAAGGTCATTCATGATTAAAAGGAAGAGAGTTAGGACAGAGCCCTAAGGAACACTGCTCTTGATAGGTCTAGGGGAAGAACGATGGCCATCTGCAAGAGCAGCTATAGAATGACCAGAAGGGAAGCTATAGATGAAAGCACAGATAGGAAGATTAAAACCGTAAGAGGGCACTTTGGAAAATAAAGGTTTATGTCAGACTCGATCGAAAGCCTTTGAGATGTTAAGTACAATGGCAAAGGTTTCGCCAAAGTCCCGAAAGGAGGATGACCAGGAGCCTGAAAGTTAGGGTGAAGATGGCCAGTGGAGTGTCCTTGACGGAACCCATACTGACGATCAGAAAGAAGATTGTGATAGGAAACATGCTTTAAAATTTTTCTATTAAGAATACGCTCGAAAAATTTTGAGACACAGGATGTTAAAGCAATTGGATGATAGTTAGAGGGTTGGGAATGGTTACCGTTCTTTGAGACTGGCTGAAGAGAGCAAACTTCCAGCAAGAAGGAAAGGAAGAAGGGGACAGACAAAGGTGAAAGAGTTTACCTAGGCAGGGTGTAAGCACAGAAGCATAGTTCTTGAGGACGACAGGAGGGACTCCATCAGGCCTATATGCCTTGTTAGTAGTAAGGCCAATGATGGCAGAAAACACATCAGCTGAAGACATTTTAATGTTAACCATGAGGAAGTCAGAGGGGGGAAGTGATGGAGGAACAGCACCGGAATCATCAAAGGTGGAATTGGAGGAGAAAGTCTGAGCGAAGAAATCTGCTTTTTCAACAGAAGAAATAGCTACAAAGCCATTAGAGTAAAATAGAGGAGGAAGGGATGATGAGGTAAAGTTGTTAGAAAGGTTTTTGGCAAGGTGCCAGAAGGAGCGGGAAGAATTTGAAATGGAGAGTTGAGAGCATTTAGTATAGATGAAATTGTTTTTAGCAGTGCGAAGAACACTCTTAGCACGATTTCGGGCAGAAACATAAACAAGATGTGACTCGGGGTGGGTTGGCTCTGGTTCCTTTTATAGGCCCTCTCCTTGTTGCAGACAGCATAAGAACAAGCATGATTAACCCAAGGCTTTCTTGCATTAGTCAGAGGATATGAGAAAGGAATGTATGCTTTCATGCCTGAGAGAATAACATCCGTAATGCGCAAAACACGCTCAGATGGCTCCCGGCCATGGAAGCAATAATCATTCAAGGGAAAATCAAAGAAGTACTGCCAGAGGGCCTCCCAATCCGCAGCTCCAAATTGCCAGAGTTGACGTTTCTTTGAAGGGTCCAATAGGACAGGTTAAGGTAATAATGTTGTGATCAGAGGAGTCCAACGGAGAGGAAAGGTTAACAGTATCAGCAGAAGAATTAGTTGTAAGGAAGAGGTCAAGTATGCTGGAGCTCTCTCCAAGGCGGTCAGGGATACAGGTAGGGTGCTGTACAAGCTGCTCTAGGTCATGAAGTATAGAAACGATGTAGGCTTGTTCACCAGGTCGATCAGTGAAAGGAGAGGAGAGCCAAAGGTGGCCAAAGGTGGTGGTGAACAATGAAATCTCCTAGAATGGAGATTTCAGAGAAAAAAAGAAATGGATAGAATGTGTTCCATCGTAGAAGGAAGATAGTCTAAGATTTTTTTATACTCAGTAGTATTTGGAGATGAGTAAACAGCGCAGCTATATTTTGTCAGACAATGACAGGAAAGCCGAAGCCAGAGAGTAGAGAATTCAGAAGAATCAGGTTCAGGAACATGAGAGCATGATAAGACGTTGTGTACATATACACAACAGCCACCTTTGGCTTTGAACTGAGTATAGAGAAAGTAGGAGGAAACAGACAAGGGTTTGCTGTCAGTTGCTTCAGACAGCTGAGTCTCTGCCAGGAAGAGAAGGTGAGGTTTAGAGGAGGAGAGGTGATGTTCGACAGAGAGAAAGAGGAAAGGCCGCGAATGTTGTAGAAATGAAGAATTGAGTCAGATAGTGGTTCCAGGTATCTCGCTGAGTCGTCACCGGGAAAGGGGCGGATGATGGGGGGCATTTATGGTCTCCCCCCCCATGGACTCCTAAGCCTGGTTGAATAACCCCATATTACTTTTTTTAATTTTAAAAAGGAAGTGTAGTGTGTACTGTGCATGTAGTCTGGTGTTGACAGTTACAGAAACTTGTACCGTATTGGAGAGCATGCTGGCCTACTTTCTGTGTTACTGAAACACTGAAAAAGTTCAGCAAAGGGGGATGGTCAGGAACTAGTCCCGAGGGCTGATGAAACGGGAGCTCCAGCTCTCCATGTCATCAGCTTTCCATCCAACTTGGGAGTACTGCCCTGCTCGACTGGTACTACAGTCTACTCCATATACTCAATGTATAAAAAAGAAGAGAATCCCCATACCATGGTGTAATGCAAGAATTATCTTACTTTACAAAAAAGGTGACTCAAAAGATCTTTGTAACTATCGACCCATTAGCTCATTATTAATCAGCTACAAACTCTTCACTAAAATCTTTATGAACAGAATAACTACAAACTTCGAGGAAAACCAACCTCATGAACAGGCAGGATTCCGAAGCGGGTATTAGACTACTGATCATCTACACACAATGAATCAGCTGAGAAATCTACAGAATATAATAAACCACTGTGCTTAGGCTTTGTTGATTACAAAAAGGCTTTCGATGCAGTGGAGCACATAGCAATTATAAATTCACTGCGAGAACAATGAGTGAATGATAACATTGTAAAACTGCTCGCAAACATACATAAAGAGGGAACTGCTACAGTTAAATTACACAAAGACTCGGAAAAAATTAAGATTGAGAAGGGCGTGCGTCAGGGAGATACAATTTCACCAAAATTATTTACAGCATGCCTAGAAAGTATTTTCAGAAAGCTAGACTGGGAAAACAAAGGAAAGAACATAGATGGAGAAAAGTTAAACTATTTAAGATCTGCAGATGACATAGTCCTAATCTCAGAAACAGCAGAGATAATGTAAGAAATGTTAAATGACCTGAACAGAGAAAGTGTCAAAATAGGGCTAAAGATGAACCGGAGTTTTCAACTAATGTTTAACCACAAACACCAAACAGTGTCATCAGAATAAGCGGAGAAATTCTTGAACTCGAGAAGTACAATTACCTGGGACAAATACCAAAATTATCGAAAGTTAATGATAGCGAAATAAAAAGACGCATTACAATTTAATGGAAACCTTTCGGTAAACACAGAGACATTATGAAAAGTAGCTTGCCAGTTTGTATGAAACGAAAAGTATATAACGAATGTATAATTCCAGCTATGTCGTATGGCTGTGAGACCTGGAAACTGACAAAATCGATGACAAATAAATCAATGTTCTCAGAGAGCAATAGAAAGGTCAATATTGGGATATATCTTTAAGAGACGGAGGGTGAAAGACTGACGAAGAGAGTGTATGTGAGTGAGGTGGAGGGGGGAAGAGGGAGGGGCAGGCCGAGGATGAGATGGAGGGATGGGGTGGAGAGGTATATGAGAGAGGGGGGGGGGTGAGTTGGGAGCAGGGTAGTGAAATGGCGGGGGACAGGGCGATTTGGAAGCGATTTGTTTGTGGCCACCCCAAACGGGATTGAGGCGTCTGGCAATAGACAGATAGATAGAGCTTTAAGAGACAGGAAAAGATCAACTTGGGTGAGAGAGCAGAAGTTATAAAAGAACAGAAATGGAAGTGTGCAGGCCATGTAGCAAGAAAAAGGGATAACCGATGGAGCAAGAGGCTGACTGACTGGACACCAAGAGTTTGGAAGCATAGCAGAAAATGGCCAGACAGAAGGTGGAGAGATGGGATAGAGAAATTTGCAAGGAAAACATGCCAAAGATTGGTTTAGTCAAGGAAATCGTGGAGAAGGTTGGGGGAGACCTTCGTTCACCAGTGGACTTGTAATGTCTGATGATGATGATGATGATGATGATAATGATATATACTGTATATATATATATATATATATATATATATATATATATATATATATATATATATATATATATATATATATATATATATATATATATATATATATTTTGTCATGTGGATGATAGAATTGCTTATATTATTGTGTATCATTCAGAGTATTTATTATTCGCTTGTGTTGTTTACATCATGCTCAACATTTGCGTAACTAGTGAAGAGTTTTATCAAAATCAGACTGTGGGAAACAGACTAGCCAGCTGCAGGTAGAAGCTAACTGAACTGTCCTATCAAGGTGTGAAATTTATCAGCAAGAGTTTCCATCCCTATGACTGATGTGTGATTCAGCCTTCCCGAGGGATAACCTGCTCCGCACATCTGTTTCTGGAAATGTCTACACAGTGTCAGTATTACCGTTAGAGCTACTTTCCCGCATCTGCCCATGTTAATTTCGTCCTTGACAGTGAATTTCAGTTATGCCCTTCTTGCGTCTGTATACAATATATACCTGTAGTCCGGGCTGGGACCGTCAAAGTTAGCAGCTGATGTTGGACTGGTGTTGGTGTGCTCTGCTCTTGGATTCTGTATATACAATTAGCGGCGAATATCTGCCACACGAGAGTTAATCTTTATTAAGTGTCGTCACGTGTTCTACTTATTAGGTCGTACACATTACTTTCGCAATTATTTACTTTGTAAGACTGCTAATTTTGAGTCATTCTTGTTGCTCTTGCTAAAGTCATCCATTTTGTTCGAGTGTCAAGAGTGTGTATATTTTTATGCCGGCCCTTCCCCTGCCACAACATTTTCCTTGTGCACAGATTTTGCCAGTCTTAATTGCCCAGGAAGTTAGTATTCCCCATCGATTTTACAACCTGGGACTAGTTTCAGCGTCCTCCTTTACCTTTATTATTGTTGTCTGGAACTTTAGGGTAATTTCTGCAAGTCTTAGTTTGACAGTCCTTCTCGAGCCTTTTTTATTTTGTTTTCTTTGTAGCTTTCAGTTTGTGTTAAGTAAAGTTGGTTTTTATTGCCTAATTCCTCCCCCCCCCCTTTTGTCACAGCTATTTGTTTTAGACACTATTTTTATTTCCCTTTTTTAAGTTTGCGACATGTTGTGACCAGCCGCACCCTTTGTACTCTCATTTCCGTTGTGCACTTTACCTTAATCTTCAGGCAAGCAGTTAGGACCTTAGTCCACCGCGTCGTAACAATATATATATATATATATATATATATATATATATATATATATATATATATATATATATATATATATATATATATATATTACATGTCCCTAGAGAACAGACAAAGATAGGAATACGTTGGTGAAAGCAATGGCCGCACTTGGTACAGGATTTTGGTCAGATTTGGTCAGATCGATGCAGATCGTGGATCGCCATTCTACCCTATCCTCTCCAGTGGCAAGAAATATTTGTACGCATACACATACAAGTGTACATGCAAGTACATATGAATACATACTTATTTTTCTAGCACTGGTCGCATCTAGTTGTAAAGTAAATCTAATCTCGTGTTAAATATAAACATGTTTCTGCTTTCGACCATATTTCTTGGGAGGTTAATAATTTACAATGGCGAACATGAAGATGTCCTTGATTACATCAAGACTACTGTTCCATGCTTGCAGCTTCATGCCATTTTCACGAGTTGTGGTCTCGGTAAAAACTGTAAACAGATTGTCAGATTGTTTGGTTTAATATTACTAAAATTGATGAGTATCTTAAATTTTCTATTAATTATCCTCAGATTCTAATTTATACAAGTGAAAATAAATTCAGTTATTAAAGCCTCTTAAGATATTTATTCCCCCTCAGGGATGGAATTAACTTGTTAGCCCTGTACTGCACAGCTCTGAGTTTCTCTATACCTTTTACCAGATAGTTATGGTGCCCGAAATTCAGCCATAAATTCTATGTGCAGCCTAACTGTGTCTTCCTACAGAGAGATCGCAATATCTTTGTTTTTGTTGGTTAGACCTCTTTTGATGAATCCTGTTGTCTTGTTGGCTTTATTTGTGACGATTAAACAGTGGAAGTCTGAGATCATCTGATATAATTATGCCAAAATTTTATACTTGTGATAACTTGATAATTACTTGTCATTGCATGTACTTATATCGAAAGCCATCTGCAACTTTTCTGAGCATACCATAATTCTGTTAATGTATTTTTGAAGACTGATTTTATCCACGTCAGTCAGCACAGCATTGCCTTGTTTCGTGTCATCCAAGAATCTGTTTAGCTCAACATCAGTGTTGTTACTTTACATTTTGAACAAACCTAGTCCCAACACATGGAACACTACTTCATACAGGGGCCCAGCCTGACTCACTCATAACAAAACAATTATTTCTTTCACTTAGCTAGCTATCTCTCCGTCTATGAATGTTCGATTCCTAGTAATCACATCAATCTCACTAGTTTATTATGTGGTATTTTGTCAAAGCCTTTCTGGAAACATAAAAAGAAATATCTAGGGACCTGGCAGTATCATTTATTCTCAAAAGCTTATAATAAAACTCAACTGGAATTGTGACATAGGACCGCATAAGCCTAAAACACTGAAATCTGTCTCTGATTTATTCTGCTATTTCATTCTAGATATCTAACTACCCTATCTGTAGTTAATGATTCAAGGATACTTTATCATTACAGTGGTTAAGCTTGCCTAAAGTTACCTGATTGATCTCAACTGTCGTTTTTATATACAGGAGTTGTGCTGAGTAGTCTACAGTCATCTGGAACAGTTCGTTGCTGTAGAGTTTTTTTTTTTTTAATAAACTTAAGGGGATCACATTTTACCTGCACTAATTTTTTTTAATATTACGAGTTAAAAATCGTCTGGAGTAGAAATTTTCCTATTATTCACTTTACTAAGTCTACCTTTGACGTAATTACTGCTAATATGCATATTACTTAATACATTATGCTGTATCCCTCGTTATTCTTTGGTGATTTCATTGGCGTCTTTGGTGAAGACTGAGGCGGAAAAATTATTTAAAGAGCAGCAATATCTTTATCATCGGAGACATCGCACCCTCGTTAAGGGGTGGGCAATACCGATCGTTTATTGCCAGTTAGGTATCCATACAAGAGCACAGGATCCAATGCTCGTTTTAGCTTTGTTAATTTCAAGTTTGGCATTTAGCTGTTTTTTTTCCCCACTTTTCTTGTAAAACTATTATAATGCTTTGTGACGTACTCTTTCCTGTGACTTTTAAGTACAGTGTGGAGACGATTTCTTTCTTTAATTGCTCTGCTAATATCCACATTAAACCACCCTGGTTTGTTTTTACCTTTCTCCTGCCTTGATTCCTTCAGTTCATACTTGTTTTAGGGAGATAATATATGCTTAAATTTGGCCCACATGTCATTTACATGGTAAAATGTTTCTAGATGTTCAGACAGTGAACAAAGGGTTTTTATAAGACCATCAAAACCAACGTTTTTATATTCCGGCAATTTTGGTTTACTTTTATGCATGTTATGTGAGAGGTTCATGTTAGATCATGAGATTATGGTCTCACGAAGCGAAGTGTTCCCCACAGTGAGGTATGATTAATATCTTCGTTTTTGGTCATTACAAAACTAAAACACTACCCTCTTCTGTCGGATCTCTGGTACACTGATATACAGTAAAAATTTATTTTCAATAAACTGCAGCACCCCTCTGTTATCATTACTTCATCCTTGCATGTAGTTGGATGCCATTTCCATGAGTTGTGGTCTTGGTAATAACTTTAAACAGCTTGTTTGGCTCGATATTACTAAAACTGATGAGTATCCGGTTACTTGTCTCCTGATTCTATGTTTTCTGAGAAAGGATAAGTTCGTTTATCTAAGCATCTCCAGGTATTTTTTTTTCTTCAGGGATGGTAATAACTTAGTGGCCCGGCACTGCTCTGCATTGAATTTGTTTCTATCTTTATCTAGGTAACTAATGGCAGGTTAAAATCACAAGTAATCCACGTTTCCTCTATATGTTGATCTACAAGTTCCACAAGTTCAATGCCATTAATTCTTAAGATAATCTCTGGGTTTTAAGTGAGATCTGATATTATAGTCCAACACCACTTCCTAGACGTCTGTTATTTCTACATTCATAATGAAACTTATGTGAGTCTAACTGATTTTCTTAAGGTATATCTGTTACCTGTATCAAAGTGTTTTTCTGTTACAGCTGCTAAAAGGAATTCTTCATTACTCAAAGGGCAGTTTAGTTTTTTATTTGTTCCTAAGGTTACCAACAATGACTGATAGTACTTGAACTGAATTTTGCTCTGTAGCTGGCTTTGATTGTATGGCTAACCTAAATATAACATTACCCTGAGAAAGGGAGAAAGAATTTAGTTTCACTGGGCAAGTGTAGGTGAAGAACAGTGGGAACAGAGGTAGGGAGTCGGGGCATCTACTGGCCTATAGGATGCGGCGGGAAAGTGAGGTGAGGCCTCAAGGTCACCTGGGATGTAAGGAGTTTCTAGTGCTGCTGAATTGTCAGCAAGAATTTGGAACACTGCAGCACTTATTAATATACTGATTTCAGTTATTTCTTTGCTGGCTAAGTGGATGCCATCTTGTCGAACGACGCTTGATATGCTCCATTAATTTCTTCTGGTGTATTTCTACAGTAGGGATTGGAACGTAGCACAGGCAGCATGCCATTCACTATGCATTTGTTGAACTCGCTTTTCTTTGCTTTAGGGAAATATTTATGTTTCCGTAGAATATCTCTGGTGAAAAAATTACCATCGTCATGAATATCATTTGTAAGGACATTCACAAGACATCAAACTCTTCTGACAAATGAACTTTCGATATCCTTAGTGACCAGTCTATCTTACTGCCACATACAAACTTTTCTTTTAATCCCTCTGTCATTATGCTGATGCAAAGACAAAGCCTGGAACTCTTAAAATAGTCAGTCACCTCCAGTGTGGTGTTTTCCTATGCACAAATATGTTTTGCACGGTATTCAGGTTTCTCTGATTATCCTTACTATGTTCTCCTTCTTGTGTGACATAGGAATTCTTGGCATTTTCTTCGGCGTTTGTTTAGATTCACGTTTATTTTAAACTACCTGAAATGTCTGGTCTACTGGGGTCTTACTAAGTGGGTTTTCCTTCAGTTTGATCAGTTCAGCCTTGAGGTATGCATTCTCCGGTTCCACATCTTCCATGTTGTACTGATGACTCATAATCACGCTTTTTAGATATTGGATATTTTCACTAGTTAGGTACATCAAACACTTGGCACCTGGCCATCCGATTACTGGAAATCAACTATTAACAAAAAATACACAAGGGGAACAAGGAAGTCTTGGGGGGCATGTTGAATTTATGTTTAATGAATTAATCTAAATGATACAAAATAACTAAGTAAATAATAAAACAGAGAGTTATATTATGAGGCGATTAAACTGGAAGATGCTACTGTACTTAAACATAAACTAGTAATGAACATCCCTTGAGATGTAGGCTGTACAGCTAGAACAGCTGAGGTGGGAAAATGAATGCTGATTAACACCCTGGGAGAGATGTTGATGACACACAGGTCAATGCACAATAAACACAAATGTCAAACACACACACACACACACACACACACACACACACACACACACACACACACACACAGAGAGAGAGAGAGAGAGAGAGAGAGATCTGTTGAATTAAGAAGGAACATATTGCAATCATCAGAAAGTAAAACATATTCAGCCACAGTGTTACAGAATATAGAGCATAATCCTAAAGTGTATACTGACCCAGCACGTCGGTGATGGTGGCAGGGCGTCCACAGGTGAGCAGGTCAGGGGAGAAGCTAATCATCACCAGTCCACCGTTGTCAGCCTGTAGGTTATACACTGCCAGGTCACTATACCACTTTATACCAGGCCAAGGGAGAAGCTGACAATGACCAGTCCACCACTGTCAGGCTGAAGGCTATATTCTACCAGGTCATTATACCACATTATCCCAGGTCAGGAGAAAGGCTGACCATCACCACTCCACTTTCGTCAGCCTGTAGGTTATACAACTTCAGGTCATTATGCCACGCCACACCACATTAGGTCATTATGACAAGCCACACCACATTAGGTTATTATGCCACGCCACACCACACTACAGTAGGTCAGTATGCTGCACACTAGGTCGTTATGCCACGCCACACCACATTAGGTCATTATGCCACGCCACACAGTATTAGGTCATTATGTCACACCACAGGACATCTGATCATTATGCCACCCGACATCATCCCAAGTCCCTATAACCCACCAACACAAGACAACCGTCGTCGAATGTTTTATGCATGGATGAAGGAGCCAAAGGTCCGATGCACGCAATATTGTTCCCTCCAAGAAAAAATTAAAATAAAATCAAGGAGTGAAATTCAAGATCCGTTAATTTCGAGATGCATGGACATTGCTTTTAAAAGACTGGAGGTCATAGGCAGTATAAAATGCAGACAGAAGGCAGTTCCAGAGCTTACCTGCTGCATACCTGTAGGAATGAGAGTAACGGCTAACTCTGGCATTAGTGAGTTGGACAGATAACTGAATGAGAGATTGCTACACGCCCGCCAGGGTGGTGGAGGGATGCAAGCAGACAGTTCAGAGGAGCAGTGATCACTAAAGTATCGTGGGAAAAAGATGCAGGTGAAACTGCATTGAAGAGACAGGTTGAAGGAAGCCAGTAAGAAATGAAGTGTAGAGTTTATGAGACGAAAAGCCTTTGACTATATCTTGTTGAGAAGCACTGTATGTGGAAAGCCTCTCCACACGTGAGAGTTGTACTCTTTACAGGGGCGGAAATGTCCCTTTTATAATATCAGCAACTGAACAGTGGCAAAGAAGAAGCCGAGTCCTAATATCTTGGAAGCAGATATTACAAGACGTAATATGATCTCTCCGTGAGAAATTCTGAGAGAATGAAACCCGAATTATGTTCAATGATGATGCAGAACTGAGATGGATACTGTAAAAAATTAGAGGATACTCGTGCAGAAGATTTTGACGGGCCGAAATATGTACTGTAAGAGCTAAGTTTTTGATGCATCAAAAACAAGATTTTTTATACCACTGTTAGAGATATAAGCCATGTCGGACATTAGGTGTACCATAGCTTCCTCCCGTGTTTGTTGAAGTGACTGCCAAGATGGACACTGCGCGAAACAGATGGCAAGGTGAAGGGTGGAGTTATCAGCTTATAAATAGATAGGGTTAGATATAAAGTTTAGAAGGTCACTGATGAATAGAGGAAGGAGAGTTGGGGATAGGACAAAATCCTGAGAAACACCACTATTGATAGGAACGAGCCCTCAGATATGCCACTATGGATATCTCCAGGAGAAGAATGGTGACATTCTACAACATACACTATAGAACGACCACGAAGGACGCTAGAAATGAAGACACAGGGCAGTTTGGAAACAAATGATTAATGACAGACACGATCGAAGGCCTTTGAGATGTCAAGTATGATGCCAAAGCTTTCTCCATTCTCCCGAGAAGAGGATGACCAGGAGTCCGACAGAAAGGTGAGAAGACGGCCAGTGGAGCTTTACTGATGGAACCAATAATGGCAATCAGAAAAAGGTTCTGATAGGAAAGGTGATTTAATTTTCATTTTGTTAAAAACAGATTCAATGCTTCTAAAAATACAGGATGGTATGCAGCTTGGCTGAGAATGGTCAACCATTCTTTCGGACAGGCTGAAGGAGAGCAAACTTCCAGGAAACAGAAAAGGAACAAATCGACAAACAAAAGTGAAAGAGTTTACCTAGGCAGGTTGTAAGCAAGAAGCACAGTTTTAATGACAAAGGAAAGGACCCCATCACACACATATGCCCTGTTTGTATTCAGGCCTGTGAGATCAAAAAGTACATCAACCGAAGTTTTACAGTAATGTCCGTCATGGAGAAGTGAGAGGGACGACGTGATGGAGGATCAGCACCAAAATCGTCTAACGTGGATTTGGAGGAGAAAGACTGAGCAATGAATTTTGTTATTTCGGTAGAAAAAGTAGCTATAGAATAATCAAAGTGAAAAAGAGGTGGGAAGGGGGATGAAATAAAGTTCTTAGAGGTTTTTGACAAACAGCCAGAAGGGGCAGGAAGACTCTGAGCCGGAGAGTTCAGTGTATTTGGTATAACTGAAAATTTTCCATGCAGAGCAGAGAACAGACTTAATGTGGTTCTGGACAGACAGAAAAGAACTGTGATTCAGGGGTTGGATGGATCCGGTACATTTTGTAGGCTTCCTCCTTGTTGTGGACGACATTATAACAAGCGTGATTAAATCATGGTGGTTGTTTTGTATTGGTCACAGGATGACAGAAAGGAATGTACGCTTCCATGCCCGAGAGAATAACTTCCGCAATATGAATTGCACACTCAGATGGCTCTCAGCCATTGAAGCAATAATAATTCCAGGGAAAATCAAAGAATTAAAGCTTGAGGGCCTCCCAGTCAGCAGCTCCAAAGTGCCACAGCCAGTGCTTCGCAGAAGGGTCCACAGGCCTCACGGAGTAATAGGAATAGGTCAGGCGAATAGATTGTGATCGGAGTAGCCGAAGAGATGGAAAAGATTAAGAGATTATGCAGAAGGATTAATTTTAAGGAGGAGGTCAGTTATAGAGAAACTCTCCCAAAGGTTGTCAGGGATATGGGTAAGGTAGGGCGTGTCAAAATTCTGAATTCTGTGCTTGGTACATGCACTCATGCTAACTGAGTTCCGTTTCACGAGTAATGACTTCACGCAAAATGTGGGCCAACTTCAAAGGCTAACCCAGAACTGAGTTGTGGGATGGGAGAGGCGATGGGAAGAGCAGAATTGGACGTCCTGAGGTAGTGGTCGTAAGGAGAAGACTAAGTGGACAGCCTTTACCTTGATACTACCACAAGCAATACAGGTGTCCATAGCAGGGCTTGCACCGTCATCCAGAATGCCACTGGGAACCTGAACCCCTTCAAGGCATGCTGCCACCACATCAACGAGATTTTTGTCAGGGTCTTTGACGCGTCCTTCTCCTCTGGGCCCGAAATCTTCCATTCGGCCCGTTCAAGGATTGCTGGGATATCGTCAATCAGCAGGTTTCAAACGTATGAAGCTCGCGCCAATTATTCCAATCCACAACCCTTAGATCAATGGATCTCGAAGCACCTTGGTGAGCTGGCTTCCTTCATCGTCACCAAACTCCAGGAGAGCCGTGACCGTGATGACTATAGGGAATACAGGACATTGAACCTGCTCTCTGCTTCCTGGGTTATCCACTCCCTGATATGAGGAAGCGCTCTGACAGCAGATTCCGCAGCCCAGGGGTGTACAGGAGGGCCAGATGGATAAGGCAGGGAATTTACTTACTTAAGATTTACAGATTCTGGGGCCAATTCCCTCTCACCCCTCATGAGGAACGAGCTCTGAGGCGGATGAACGTCTTCTCGGTCATGGTGTACCTTTGAGCTTGGAACTCAGTGCCTGTTGAAACTGATGTGCCCGCAAATGATCTGGCTGTCCTCAAGACACTACAGAGCCACAAGAACTAGGTCGTCGAAGTGGGCAGCACAGCTCCCAAAAAAATTCAGAACCATGGCTGGTACCTGAGTGAGGATCTTGCAGGCTTTGGCATTTTCTCAAACTTCGTGCCTGAGGACGAAAAAGCTCAGATGCTCCTTAACCTTCATTAGAAGCCTCCTCGAAAGGTGAGGACGAGGAGGTGGACCCCTGATTGCTGTGAGACCCCATGGACTTGAAACTAGCTGATTATGTCACTCTCCAGTCACTAAACTTCAGGTGTTTGAAGATGAAAGCTCCCAGGGAGTTCAAGGACACCAGTGAACACTGCAGCAGGGTCATGGCAGTCAGTGTTGTCATCGATTCAGCAGAACACGTAGTCAAGCTGGCAACTGACATTAAGGAAAAGCTAACGAGGCGCTAGGACGAGAGACAGCTGGTCCTCCAAATTATCGCCAATCATAGGAAGGAGGTTCCTGAACAGCGGAAGTCCGTGTATGTCTAATTATCACGTGTCCTGCTGTGCGTCTTGGGGTACCAGGACAATATACTCCCAGGCACAATATCCTCTGAGGACAAATTTACCTCATTTTTTTGTCCTCTAGCTTTGTGCTCCTACTGGTTACATATCACAGCTCGTATAAATAAGTTAGGTATATTATATATATATATATATATATATATATATATATATATATATATATATATATATATATATATATATATATATATATATATATATTAACTGGGGGGATTATGTCCTACTGGTTACATATATATATATATATATATATATATATATATTATATATATATATATATATATATATATATATATATATATGTATTAACTGGGGGGGATTATGTCCTCAGGGGATATTGTACATGGAGGAATACTGTCCTATAGGAGATATTGTCCTAAAATCGAGTCTTGCTCATTTTGTCTGAAAATGTCTCCATTTTCTTGGGCTGATTTCGTAGTTGCCTTCGTGAGCCATTAGTGTAAAACAAGACAATGTCTGCATTTTCATCCTAAGAAAAAGAGACTTCATCTTTTTGCTTTTCTTTTCAAACAGAAACAAATGTGTGTACGTTCATCCAAATGTGCAGGACTAGCAGCTCTAGGTCATTAAAGATAGAGAAGATGTAGTCTTGTTCACCAGATGGATCAGTGAATAGAGAGTCAAAGGTGGTGGTGAGCACTGAAATCACCGAGGATGAAACTTCAGAGAACGGAGAAATTGATAGGATAAGTTCCATCTTAGATGTAGGACAGTCAAAGTATTTTTCAGTCAGTAGAATCAAGTGATTCGAGGTATATTCAGAAGGTATCCGACCTTAGGCTCTTAAAAAATTAGCTAACCGGTTGAACTAGGACATTAATCACCGTCAAAGTCGGCCCCTTGTGACTTGACACACATAGCCCAGCGTTCTTTCTACTGCCTGAAATATTTTTCATTGCCCGTTTTCCGATTCTCTCTCATGTGCTTCATAGCCTTCATCATAATCTTTTCTCTTGTCTCTAATCGGGGACACTTCGGCGGAGTTTTGAACAAGGGGAATAACCTAAAGTCACATGGAGCCATGTCTGGTCAGTAGGGAGCCTGACAGAACTGCGGGATGTTGTGCTTGGCTAAAAAAATCCTGAATCAGAAGAATGGGCATGGGCGTTGTCATAGCGCAGTTTGCAACTTTCCGCTTTCTAAAGTGCAGACCTCTTCAGCCGAACTGCGCCATGAGGACGACTGATAACATCGAGGAAGCAATGTTTGTTGATAGTGTGACCTTCTGGTGCGTATTCGTGACTCACAACCCCACACCAGTCGGGAAAAAAAAAAAAAAAAACTATCGACATGCATTTTACCTGGCTGCAGACCTGTCGGACCTTCTGGCGAGTATTCGTGGTGCACAACACAACACCAGTCAAGAAAAAAAAGAACTGTCAACATGCATTTTACCTTGCTGTGGGCCTGTCGTGTCTTTTTTTTTTTCTTTGGCCATGGGGACCCTGCATGCTTCCAATAGAATGACTGCACTTTGGTTTCTGGGTGGTACCTGTACACCCAAGGCTGATCACCAGTGACAGCAGTCTTAAAGTCTGGATCTCGATTTGCACACTGCAACATGTCTTGAACAACGTTAATTCGAGAGATCATGACGAATGCAACGAAGCATCTGCAAGAAATACCGAAAACCGACTTTGAAAAATGTTTCTGGCAGTGGAAAGAATGTTGGCCTATGTGTGTCAAGTCAGAAGGGGCCTACGTTGAAGGTGATTAGTGTTCTAGCTCAACAGGTTAGCTCTTTGTTTTCTTAGAGCCTAAGGTCACAGACATTCTGAACAGACGTCGTAAGTACACAACACATATATATTTAGTCAGAGAATGACAGAACAGCCGAAGACAGAGGGTGGAAACTAAGATGACTGAAGCTCAGGAACATGAAAACAAGCAGTGCTGTTTCATACATATACACATCATGCACCCTTTTCTTTTTAAGTGAGTATAGGGAAATTAGGAGAATGCAGAGGAGTTGCTATTAATCAACTCGGACAATTGATTCTCAGTGGGAAGGAAAAGGTGATGTTCAACGGATGAGATGATTTTCAGCTGAGACAAAGTTTAAGGAAACACCAAAAATTTTGCAGAAATGGATAAAGAGTGATTGGACGTCACGGGGAGAGGGGCAGATGATTGGGACATTAATGGCTCCCAACTCTGGAGACTCCACAGCTAGGAGTTGAGACTCAATTTTTGCTGAATATAGAATAGGAAGTGTGACGTGTAATATGATAGAATTTCGTGTTGACAGAGGAAATTGTACAGGACAGTATGTTGGCCTACTCTCTGTGTTACTGAAACTCTGAAAAGGTTCAGCAAAGGGGGATGGTCAGAAACTAATCCCAAGGGCTGACGAAACGGCAGCTCCAACTTTCCCTGCGACCAACTCTCCATCCACCTTAAGAGTACTGCCCTGTTCGACTGGTGCAACAGTCTATGCTCTGGTGGCAACCATCCTCCTCTCACCTAAAGTACCGTTGTCTACTTCATCCCTCATCATTATCGTTTTTTTTTTTTTTTTTTTAATCTGCATTCTTCTTTGTCTGTGTCTGCCATCAGTCTTGTCATTTTCATTACTATTCTTTTCACGTCAGATGGCTCTAAACCAAGTGACAAGCATAATGCTTTCCAGTTACCCATTTTCTTTTTTATTGCTCGGTAGTAACCATGCAACCAAATAAAAAAGTAATGTGGACCCTACTGTGGTGCCCTTGTTAACTGTGTGGAAACGCAAATGTGGCGTCCATCCAGGAACCAAACCTCCACAAACTTCTCCATGCCTCGGTTTGGTGAAACACTATCACAAGAGAGCATCAGTTCACTGCATGCGGCTGCACTGCTGGAGTGGTTGCTTGACTATGGTTGATGAGTTTCTCGGCAAGACAGAGAGGGGTTACTCAGCTACAACAACAACATGATACACTTCCACATCACACCACACCAGGCCATTATACCAAACCACACTAGCCATGTCATTATACCACCACACCAGGTCATTATACCAAACCACAATAGCCATATCATTATACCACCACACCAGGTCATTATACCAAACCACATACTTGCCACATAAGTATACCACTAAAACAAGTCATTACAATAAACCACACAAACTAGGTCAGTATACCACACCACTTCAGGTCTATACCACACCACTGTAAGTTGTTATACCAAATCACACCACTTCACTATACGGCATCATATCTTCTCACTTCACATGCCTTACAATATCAGATAACGCTACCATTATGTATCTGGCAATGCATTTGAAGTCGCACCCTTGATGTGCCAGTCTAATATTATTTATTACACTGAACCTATTAATAACAACAAAAAACTCTGGTAGTTGTCGAGACGGCAGCACGTGCAGCTACCAAAACTTATGATTCAGGTTGAATTCCTCCCTGGGTTGGGTTGTTGTTGTTAATTCTGCTGCTCAGACATTTCTAGTAGAACACAGGAAAGTATTCCATGTAGATGGACATTTTCAAGCAATTTTATGTCGAGGTTATGTTGACATTTTTTATACTGAGAGAGTGAGGTGAATGAGGGAAGTTTGCTGTGGCCTGAGGCACTGCACTGCAACTGTACAGAGTGAATTATTTGTTTGTTGTATATTGTGATTGTAATGAAATGGATAATGTGAAGGCCTCATCGTAGTCTGGCGCGATGTACTACTGGGAATGGCTGCTTGTGCAGTATGAATACGTGTAAGTGGTTCAAAGATGGTGCTGTTTGGCTGAAGGTTCTGGATCCTGGTTGTAGCACTGTTTACTCGTATGTGCATGTCTGTAACAGTCACAAATGTGAACCAAATACTGACCAGAGCGGAGAGGACGTCATCAGGAATATTCCTTGCGTTGTGGCACAGTACCCTGGCAGCGGCGTGGGAAAAGATGACAGGTGCCCGGGAGGTGGCCAGGACACCGCGAGAGGTGGCGGCTGAGGTGTGGGACAAGTCGATCATCACACCCACCCTGTTCAGCTCTAGGATCATCTCCTGAGGGACAGAGTCATCAGCAGTAAGAGTCCATGGTCTATGATTTGTGTGAAAGATATCTAAAGATAATTTCATGATGGACAGAAGGTTGACATATGATGTGTGATCTCGTCAATGTATCAGAGTTAAAGGGTGACTATATGAACCGCTAGAATACCGAAAGCCACACTTAAGTTGAATAAAATCACCTACTTGCAGCTGGAATTATATGCAGCCAATCTGGCTTTGTGATGACCAGCAAGGGTTATTGAAGAATAATTTACACATAGAACAGGATGCCACCCGTAATTTGAAGATAATTATCTACAGGAATCTAAAAATTAAGTATATTTCAGAGGCACTAATTTATTACGAGTATTACGATTTAATAAAGATTTTGCAATGCTTATACCGTACACCAGAACCAAGAGAAACCGATTTAGAATTGCGATGTGAGTTTAGTTGTATGAAAATACAGTGAACAGATTTACACAAAATTAACGTTACCATTTATCCACCTTTCTATATCTATCTATCTATCTATCTATCTATCTATCTATATATATATATATATATATATATATATATATATATATATATATATATATATATCTATCTATCTAACTATCTATCTATCTATATATATATATATATATATATACCTAGGCTGCTTCCCCCAAGGAAAGGGAGGTAGCCGAGACAGGACGACTCACTCTCCATTTACTCATCCATTCAAACACATTCATTCGCATCTTAGCCCCAAAGGGGAGAACGGACAGATCCTCACCGCATCACACCGCACAAGGGTCAACTGCGCAATGCAATCAGTGACATCCACAGCAGGGCCCGACAGCAGAACTGGTTTACCCCTGCCACATCATATACGCTTCTCATGGAGGAATGTAGGATTGGATGATATATATATATATATATATATATATATATATATATATATATATATATATATATATATATATATATACGCTCCTCATGGAGGAATGTGGGATTGGATGATGGATGGACGGGTGAGATATATATATATATATATATATATATATATATATATATATATATATATATATATATATATATATCATCCATCCATCCATCATCCAATCCTACATTCCTCCATGAGGAGCGTAGGAGCTCGGGGCTTGGCAGTTGGTCCCAACATTTAAGATGAGAGTGACCAGCCTCACTCATCCCTGAGTGGCATTACATGAGCAATCAACCCCAATCATCCCTTGGATATTAATCTTCACCGGCTCAATCCGATTGGAGCGCAATAATTACCCACTAAACCACCAGGCGCCAAAATTTGGCTATACGAGTATGGTTACCACCCAGAGTAGTAAATGGTTTCCTGGTGCACAGGAAACCATTTGGCTTGTCACTCAGTGTAGAGTCACCCACAGGCTGAAGGAAGTGGAAAGAATGAAGGAAAGAAAGATAGAAGAGGGAGTGTAAAGTCACCCGTAGGCAGAAGGACAAGGAAAGAATGAAGGAAAGAAAGACAGAAGAGAATGGAAGGAAAGGATATATATATATATATATATATATATATATATATATATATATATATATATATATATATATATATTGGCTTTTTGGCCAGCACCGATCACTATGGGCTCCATAACGCCATGGAAACAAATATAACCGTATTTGCTAACATGTGATGGAAAGACTTCTAGTTAGTCCTGTAGGTGTTTGAAGGCAAGCTCTAGTGTATATACATTGCAGAGGCGACATTATCCACATGCTACATTTAATAATATTTTTTTTTAATGCTTCACTGACATTAATTCCTCACATGCCCATAATCACTTATCAAGACATTACTTATTGGCTTCCCATGCAACACTACGTCACCTGTAAGATCACTTGTGTATATATAAATCTATCTTTCTATCTATATCTACCTATCTATCTATCTATCTCTGTATATCTATCACTCTCTCTCTCTCTCTCTCTCTCTCTCTCTCTCTCTCTCTCTCTCTCTTTACTCGTCATACTCATAATTATCTGCACAAACCATCTAAGCATAGTCTTTTAATTTCAGTAAATGTATTCCCTTTTTCCACATCTCGGTTGTCTTATCCTGGCGAATTCATTCGGACTTCATACACTATGAAGGAGTCTCAGAATTAATGGTTTTACTGTTCATGAGCCCTACGGATGCCTCCTAAAAGTACGACAACCATTGCGTGAGATTCAGCTTGTCTATATTTTCTGTGTCAGCTGTAACTCCTAGAATTTTTGATATGTTTGAATTATCCTTCCTAGATGAGTACGTCTGGTTCCTCGGAAGGTTTTTCACCACAGAAAATATTTCATCCACGATTTTACGGGGGTAAACCCCCTCACCAAAAAAAAGAAAAAAGAAAAAAAAAGAAAAAGTCAAACAGTGAAATGAGGGCAGATTTGGCTTTAATATCTTATTACATGTTGTAATGCATCTTGTGGGGGGATCAACCCCCTTTCTCAACCCCCTTTGGATTTTATCGAAATAGGGATGCATATCACAGGACTGGGTATGTCATTATCATGTTTTCTCTGAATGCAGAGGAAGAAAAAGCACATCTGCTGTATTGTTATTATTATTATTATTATTAATTTGTGGTTTTATCACGGTGTAGATTTTGATGTATCAATAATTTTTAACTCATTGTGGTTACAACCAGAGCTTCTTTATGAATAACAAATTATCTGTTTCAGTTTGTGGGAATGTGATGTTTGAGGGTCCCATCATCCACCCATTCGATGAAGGACTACTTCTGGGAGACTTTACACTGAGTGACTTGTCAAAGTATTTCCTGCAAGCCAGGTAATCATCACTACGCATGACCGTCACCTTATAAGCAAACCACAAGTGTTCGCCACGTGTAAACAACGTGGATTGGCAAAGGGCTACTGAGGAACTGGAGAACGTTAATGTATTCATGTATTTAGGCAGTGTGATGAGTAAGGACGACAGTTCAGAGGAGGAAGTTCATCAAACGGTAAAACAAGGAAAAAAGGCTTCTAGTTCACTTTCAGCAGTGTCTGTGAAATGGAAATGGACATGAAAGTACTGTGAACCTGCATGACAGTACTGTGATCCCCACAATTCCTGTGGAAGGACAAAGGTCAAGAGTGAGAACAGTGGACATGAATTATGTAAGAGGAGCATGTTTTGTTGCATGTAGGGATAGACGACAAATAAATTGAAAGAGTGTTGTGCTGTTGATGTGCATGCGATCAAAAGTATTAAAAGAAAGCCTCTGAAATACTTTGACCATATGAGGAGGATGCAGAAACAAACAACGACTAGAAGATCGTATATGAGATGGAAGCGAAGAGGGGGAAAGGGGAAAGAAGAGGGGGAGACGAAAGGTGAGGTAGAGGGATGGGGAGGAGAGATATACGTGAGAGGAGTGTGTAAGTTGGAGGGAGGTCAGCGAAATGAAAGAGGATAGAACGGCATAAAGGCGATTTATTTGTTTCCAGTCCTTGTGGGATTAACGGATCAAGTTATAGATAAACAGACTGAAATAATTTATATGCGTTTCTCTGCAGCTTGCTGTCTGCACTAAGCTATGTGTAGAAATACAATGGATACAAAAATTGTTTTAGTGATTCTTATACTAAATTAACTATATATATATATATATATATATATATATATATATATATATATATATATATATATATATATATATATATATATATATATATATATAATCATCATTAGCCATAACTAGTCCACTGCTGAACAAAGGCCTCCCCCAACCTTTTCCACGAATTCCTTGACTGAGCCAATCTTTGCTACGTTATCCCTGCAAATATATATATATATATATATATATATATATATATATATATATATATATATATATATATATATATATATATATATATATATATGTAGATAAACATTAAAATAATTTTCCTATGATGAGGTAAGACTTTCATGAAATGAAGGAGAGATACAAATTTGGAAAATCATCAATCGCATAGTCGCTGAATTCTGACACAATCATTCGAGGCCTTAAATCGGCACGACATGCGACGCATAAACATCTGAACAATATTTTCTTCATGGTTAAGGCTCTATACACCTCGCAAATAGTCTCTGCTTTGACCATCTACTTTAGTGAGTTATGTCATACTCTTGACTAATGCCTCGCCTAATATCCTTCATGATACCAACTCGATCCCGCGTCAGTCCCAAGCCTCATCAATGTCCATATTTCGTTTTCTAATTTCTTGTATATGTTTACCTTATTTTTGGTCTACACCGTTTCCGTTCACCTTCAGACCGATTTCACGCATCATCTTTTCACCATCCTTTTAAAACATCCAACCTCCTCATATGATCATACCATCCAAGAACAATCTCGCCTACCTGGTTAGCTAATGAGAACACATATTTCGCTCATCACACACTGTCTTATACAATCTGCACTCTGCACTTACCACACATTTCTTAACAGAGCTGAATTGAAGACTGGGCGAGATTGATAAAACTTCCAGGCGGAGGGTTAACAAATTAAAGGCTTCCAGCTTGGAGTGTGAAAAATCGTGAAAGGCTTTAGTCCCTCATCCGATTAAAAAGGGATGAGAGAGAGAGAGAGAGAGAGAGAGAGAGAGAGAGAGAGAGAGAGAGAGAGAGAGAGAGAGAGAGACAGAGAGAGAGACAGAGAGAGGGGGGGGGGAATTAGAGAGCTATGAGTGGAGAAAAACTCCGTCGCAAGTAGAATACATTAACCCTTGGGTGACCCTAAACACTTCCACCAAGTTTGCTTCAGATGAGATTAACACGATTTTATTACCTCGCCCGGACGGAGTCCGATGAGATACTGTATTTGGTCGAGTTTTTTATGATTTTTTGTTTGTTTGTTTGCTAGCAACATTACGGAAAAAAAGGCTGAATGAAATTACATGAAATTTTCAGGATATGTGGACACTGGTCCCAAAAGAAAGTGATTAAATTTTAGAGGTAACTGAGAGACAATGAAAGGTCAAAATCAAGGTCACGAATTTTCAGAGGGCTATAACTTGAATCCGGTTGAAGATAGATACTCACCGGTACTATTATGAACGTACAGGAACTCGTAATATTGGCAATTATTTGACACCAAGAACTTTGTCCTTGAGTGACCTTGAAAGGTCAAGCTAAAGTCACGGATATTTAGGAGGCTATAACTCGAAACTAGTTGAAAATTGATATTTACTATTATCAACATACCAGAAGTCCCATATGAGTTTTTAGTTGGTGTCATGACCTTTGACAAAATGTAACTCTGAAAGCTCAAACTCAAGGTCAGAAATATTAAGGGGGATATAACTCGAAACTCGTCAAAGATAGAGATATTTACTATTATCAAGATATAGGAAGTCTCATGTACATTTTCATTTGGCAGCATGAACTTTGACCTTCAGTGACCTTCAAAGGTCAAACGCAAGATCACGGATTTTTAGACTGCGTAACTTGAGAAACATTTGCGCCATTACCTAAGACTTTATAGCGTACTGACGCTATATGGCAGTAATGAGTCAGTACTGTATTTGACTGCTATAAAATAACTGCTGTCGGGCGAGGTTTGTTGTACCTGGCACCACTTGTTTATTTGGTTCACACACGGAAACATTGGTCAACTTTGGTCTTGCCCTGTGACTTTGACCTCTGAATGTTCTCAAATCTGTAGCCATGTGTTCTTGCCTTTCTCTCCGCCCTTCTTACAAACTTGGTCTAAACTGTGAAACGGTGCTAGGTCAAAGTTTGACAAATGCGTCTGACCTTGACCTTTGACCTACTGTTTTCAAAACGAATAGGTCAGCATTTAAATGACAGTCAACCCTTCCACCAAATATGGTTAAAATCGGATTCAGTTTCAGTCATTATGTTCACATATACTGTACACAGACAGAAAGAAAGGAACACCTACAATGAGTAAAACATATTGACTCTCGCCTTTTTTATTACCCATTGCAAACTTTGCAGAGTTCCCTCCCATTAGCCATGTCTACAGAGAGATCAGTGTTTCCAGCCATGCAACTGTTGCACACTTTTGTTTGACACCGCAGGTTACACCCGGCACCAGTTCGTGAAAATTCTGTATTGCCGTACACTCCTCGAGTGAAAGTGACACTTCTTGCGTCTATGGATTACTTACTTTTTATGATCCATAGATCAGGGTTTGAACATGTCTCGTAGAACTGCCCCCCAACCCCCATGCCAGGCATGTGCTAGCCAGTTGCCACGAATCATAAGAACTGTACATACTAACATGAGTTTCACCGGGGATGCCAACTACTGATCTTACCAATGACTGCGCTTTTTTTTTTCTTTCGATAAAGACAAATGTCTGATGTTATCGTGAATTAACAACTGTACCTTAGTGTCAAATCCCCCAAACTTTAAAATCTATCATAACATGAAAAGGGCACATTTTAGATCCATTGTCATGTTCTCGCCGAACTTTGTGTGAAACTCCTGAACTGTAATGAACTATGCAATCGTATTCTGTTGTCATTTTTACGATTCTTATGCAGTGTAATACAGCATAATATAAATTTTCGAGCTGGAGGGCTTAGATAAAGCGTGTGATAACAGCTTCACATTTAGGGTCTGACGTCTTCAATACGATGACATTAGGCGTTTTTTTCTTACCTTAAGGAACATCAACCTAAGAGAAGGGATTGGAAACGGATATTACTTAGCCATTCAGTGCCATGATGTACCTTATATGTTTTGCTACTTTCAGGCATTTCGTATTTATATCTTATCTCGTTCTCCTTCATGAGCTTCTCTAGAAGTTAGGGGCTTAATAGTATATTGTCCCTGTAAGTCGTTTATGACGAATTATTTTTCGTCTCTTACGATTAAAATACATCTTTCAGTACCTCTGCTATGGCATCCTTATCTGTTTTTCTATCATAGTAGTGTCCAGCTAATTAAGGACCACATTTTTTACAGGATGACGCACGGGGAAGAAAGGTTGCTGGTTCACTGACAGCAGCGACATGGAAAAGGGAGGTAGGCTATGGAAGTAAGAAAGTCGCTACATTACAGTACTGTGGTCCACATTTTAGCACTGGGAATTGATTCTTGGACAGTGTAGGAAGGACACAAGTCAAGACGAAAACAGTGGGAATGAGTTATCTATGAGAAGCACGTGGAGTTCTGTGATGAGACAGGCAGACAAATTATATAGTGAACGAGCCTTGTGGCAGTGATCTGAGTGTGACGGAAAGTGCTAGAAGAAGTATGTGTACATGAAGGGACTGGGGAAGAAGTATGTTTGGGGCTTCTGCGTTGGAAAGTGGGCATGTCCGGAAAGTGGGCCCCTAGCTCCTGGACTGGTAATCCTAACCCAGCTTGACTTTGAAAGCCACCTAAATAACTCCCTACCAGACATGCATAGCACCTATTTAAACCTATTTAAGAACCTATTCACACCTATAATGGACATAAAGCATGAAATAAATGAAAAGGAACCAAAGAATGAGGAATTAGAAGTGGCTGTACCTCAGCCAGGGTACTTCCAGCATGTTTGTGGCCGGCTTTTCTAAGGTTTTGGCAGTGGTGACAATGCTCTTGAAGCACGTACAGTAATCCAGTGTTATGCTGCACTTAGTTCTTTGCACTCTGAGTTATAATTGTTTAACACTGCACATTCTTCTTAACTGCACCATACCAATTTCAACTGCCAGTTTCAACAGCCAATTTGCACTCCACAGTTAATCCTTTGGACGCTAAATTCTAATTTCTTAATACTGCACAACACTGAAAATTCCCGTGTAGTCTAATGGCGAGGTATTGCAGTTTATTCACTGTTTATTCACAAAAAAATGAGCACGTGTGGCTTCCATTGCGGTAGGCATCTACTCGCCACCGAAGTTGGAGTGGTGATGGGGAAACAGTTGCCAGATCGCAACGGCCAAATTACCAAACTCCTCAATTTTCATTATCAAATTTAACTTTTCAATGCCAAATTTGTAAAGCTAACATTTATTCTTCACTAATTATGTATACAACTGGAAATACATGTAATCACTCTTCTCGTAATTAACAGCACGTTGATTATTTTCACGCTATGTTGGCCAGCAGATTAATCAGAGAGAGCAAACAATCCACCATCTCCATGCTGTGTATCCTCATACATGTGAAAAATCCGTTTGGTAATGCATTATTCTGATTCATTACGAAACGAATTTTTCATTACCAAATTGCCCCACATTTGGTAATGAAAAATACCAAATGGCAACCCTGACAGGGGAGGGGGGAGGGGGGAGGAAGGAAGGGGTGAAGGGGTGGTGGTGTAAACCAGCTGTTTGGCGCGGTAATTTCAAATTACGCGTGGGAAAAAATTCGGATTTTTTGGTATTTTTTTCCTTTCTTGGCCATTTTTGGGTTCTGCAGGTCCAGGCCCACAATGTCCAGTAAGTGGGGTGTCTTGAAAGTGGGTGTCCGGAAAGTGCGAGTGTTACTGTGTATATATATATATATATATATATATATATACAGTATATATATATATATATATATATATATATATATATATACTGTATATATATATATATATATATATATATATATATATATATATATATATACATATATATATATATATATATATATATATATGTATCTATCTATTTATATATATATATATATATATATATATATATATATATATATATATATATATATATCCTATTGGCACCCAGTGTCCTCAATATAGGACGGATGTAGGAATTTTCAAAATTTCATGAAGAAGGGAACCCTGGGGTAGTGACCTATGAGCTTTGCGACTGAGAGGCGGCAGGCGGAGGGCGGTTCGCCTAGCACCCTTCCAGCAAAATTCTTCTCGCAGGAAATCTGGGAGCCAATGGGATATATATATATATATATATATATATATATATATATATATATATATATATATATATATATATATATATATATATATATATGTCTTTTCCTTCATTCTTTCCACTTCCTTCAGCCATTGGGTGACTCTACACTGAGTGACAAGTCAAATGGTTTCCTGTGCACCAGGAAACCATTTACTACGCTGGGTGGTAACCATATAACCAAATTTTGTCTCCAGGTGGTTTGGTGGGTAATAATTGCGCTCCAATCGGATTGAGCCGGTGAAGATTTATATCCAAGGGGTGGTTGGGTTGATTGCTCATGTAATGCCATTCAGGGATGAGTGAGGCTGGTCACTCTCATCTTAAATGTCGGGACCAACTGCCTAGCCCCGGGCTCCTACGCTCCTCATGGGGCAATGTAGGATTGGATGATGGATGGATGGATGGATATATATATATATATATATATATATATATATATATAGAGAGAGAGAGAGAGAGAGAGAGAGAGAGAGAGAGAGAGAGAGAGAGAGAGAGGGAGAGAGAGAGAGAGAGAGAGCATCGGCCCAAAAGTCATTAGCATAAAACTTTTACTAATAATATAGAACCTCTTAATCGCTCAGTCAATTTCAAATTGCTAGAAATCATTCAAATGCAGTAATAAATCTTGCTAAAACAAACTTTCTTCACAGCCAAGCATTCAGACTACTAAACCAGTCCTAATGGCAGTGGAATGCTCTGGTCAACTGTCAGTTCTTTCAGTAATGACTTTGACAAGACATCACCCATTCTCCCACTACATTCTTCAGATGGTAGCAATACAAATGACCCATCTGATAAAGCGAATATCTTTGCCAAAACATTTGCTAAGAATTATACCTTACAGGAAGTCAGCCAGAACGTACCTGTACTAGACTTAGACTCTCCCGAAATTGCTCCACTTAAAATACGGACTAGATAGGTAAAATCCATCCTAGACAATTTCCAACAAACAAAGCTCTAGGCCCAGATGGAATTCTTCCAATTGTTTTGGAAACGTATTCTCCAGAACTTGTCTCTGCTCTAGCTAAATTATTCAGATTATGAATTCCCTAAATCTTGGAAAGAAACTAATATCCATCTAATTCCGAAGAAAGGAAGTTCCTCTGACCCCTCTGATTACAGACCAGTCAATATCACGTCTTCTCTTGGTAAAGTACTGAAATTTTAATGAATAAACACATAGTTAAACATCTTGAATCCAACAACTTCATTAGTGAATGACAGTATGGTTTTTGCCACGAAAGATCCACCATTGATACATTCAATTTCCTGACTCATACCATCCATCAGTCGTTTGACTAGCATGGAGTAGCCCTTGATATTTCTGAAAATTTTGACAGAGTTTGGCACTGCTCCCTGCTAACCAAATTCTCTTGCTATGGAGTGATGTCTTTTGTTCCTTTGATTTCCTTATGTCTCAGCGACATAAAGATAAGACTAATTCTCACCGACAGAAAGATAAGAGTAAATTTAAGTTCATGGTTTATATTCCAATTTCCACTCACTTAATGCTGGTGTGCCTCAAGGATCAGTTATGGCTCCATCTCTATTCCTATCTATCTATCTATTGCCAGACGCCTCAATCCCGTTTGGGGTGGCCACAAACAAATCGCCTCCAAGTCGCCCTGTCCCCCGCCATTTCACTGCCCTGCTCCCAACTCACACCCCCCTCTCTCATATACCTCTCCACCCCATCCCTCCATCTCATCCTCGGTCTCCCCCTCCCTCTTCCACCCTCCACCTTACTCATATACACTCTCTTCGTCAGTCTTTCACCCTCCATCCTCTCCACATGGCCAAACCACCTCAGTGTGTTCCTCACAACGCTTCCTATCACATCCACATCCACACCACAACGCTCCTTTATATCCTCATTCGTCAGCCTGTCTCTCCACGTGACTCCACAGGCTCCTCTTAAATAACTCATTTCCACTGCTCTCACTCTTGACTTGTGTCCTTCCAACAATGTCCAAGCTTCACTTCCGTATGTTAGAGTTGGTATCACAATACTGTCATGTAGTAACTTTTTTACTTCCATGCTCACTTCCCTGTTTCTTATCACTGCTTTCAAGGAACCAGCAACCTTTCTTCCCTGCTGTACCCTTTCAAGCACTTCACCCTCAAAAACCTCCATCCTTACTCATCACACTACCCAAATACTTAAACGTACTCACATTTTCCAATTCCTCACCATCCAACCTCGCTGTACATTCACTGACTTCACCTCTCTCAAAGACCATCACTTTACTCTTCCCTACATTCACCTTTAGGTTCCGTTTCTTACACACTCTCCCAAACTCATCCACCAAGCCTTGCAGCTCCCCTTCGTCTTCACTCAACAACACAGTATCATCTGCAAACAACAGTACAGGGAGTTTCCAAACACTATCCTCTCTCACCAGGGCCACTCCAACATCCACTACCCTACCTTGTACCTCTTTTATTACCCCATCCATGTACAGATTGAACAACCATGGAGACATGACACATCCCTGTTTCAAACCAACTTTCAAAGAGAAAAATTCACTTAGTTCACCATCCACACGCACTGCAGCCTTCGCACCATCGTACATACTCTTCACAGCATTCAACAACTTCCCATCTACTCCATATATTCTTAACACTTTCCACAATCCTTGCCTATCCACCCTGTCATATGCTTTCTCCAAATCCATGAAAGCCGCATACAACTTCTTTCCCTTCTCTAGAAACTTTTCCACTAAAGATCTAAGAATGAATATCTGATCTACACAACCTCTTCCCTTCCTAAAGCCTCCCTGTTCTTCTCCAACTAATTTCTCTGTTCTTTCTCTAACTCTGTCTATAAGTATCCTACCATACACTTTTCCTATTATACTAAGAAGACAAATGCCCCTATGATTACCACACACTTCTTTTCCCCTTTTCCTTTGTACAAGGGAATAATTATACCTGACTTCCAATCCTCCGGGACTCTACCTTCCTCCCAGGCCAATCTGCACATCTTCCACATCCATTCTACTACTATCTCTCCCCCATGCTTCAGCATTTCACCACACACTCCATCAATTCCTGGGGCTTTCCCCGATTTAACTTTCTTCATTGCTTCCACAACTTCTATCCTTCTGATTTCTTCCTGTCTTCTCACCTCCCTAGTTCTCCCAGCCATTCCCCAGCCACTTATACTCGCATTACTTCCATCCTCTACGTTCAACAATTCCTTAAAGTGTTCTCTCCATCTGCTCACTTTTTCTCCCTTCTCCACTAGTAATCTACCATTTTTATCTTTCACTCCCCTGCTAACTTCACTTCCACCCTGTCTTACTCTTTTCACTTCTCTCCAGAACATTTTCTTAAAGTCACTCCACTTTACACTCAAATTCCTTCCAAATTCCTCATCCACTCTCTTCTTACTCTCTCTTACTAATCTTTTCACCTCTCTCTTCCTTTCCACATATAACTCTCTCTTCCGCCTCTCAACTTCTTCCACGCCCCTATTTCTCATCCATTCATTGTATGCATTCTTCTTTTGTGCCACTGCCTGTTTCACCTCTTCAGTCCACCACGCTGTTCCTTGCACCCCCCTCCGTCTTCTCTTCCTTCCACACACCACATCACATTCTGCACATATTTCTTCTGTAAATATCTTACACACACCTTCCACGTCTCCCATCTGCTCCAATTCATATTTGCCCAATCGTTCCTCCACTTCTCTCTTATACTCTGCCTTTTTCTCATCCTCTTCTAACCTTTCCACTCTCCTTGCAACTACTCCTTCCTCTCGTCTTTCCCTTCTTCTATTCCTCCATCTTACTTGCATCCTAATTCTGGCCACGACCAAGTAGTGGTCAGAAAGTCCACTCCCCCAACCTCTATACACTCTTGCATCCTTTACACATCTTCGCATCCTTTCATCCACACACACATAATCAATCATTGCCTTCCTTTCATTCTCAGTTCACCACCCACCCTTCTCATCACTCGCCATGTATACCTGTGGATCATTTTATGCCTGAAGAGGGTATTGGCTATTACCAACCCCTCCCAGCACAAATGTCCACTAACGCACTCCCATTCTCATCTACCTCAGCAGGCACACCCCACTCACCAACTATTCCATCCCACCTTCACATTACCAACTTTACCATTCATATCACCAATCAAAAACACTCTCTCATTCCTTCCAAACTTTTCCATGCACACTTCTACATTTGTCCAGAACTCTTCTCTCACTCTTCTAGCACGATCTTGCGTTGGCGCATACACACACACAATCGCCCACATTTGTATTCCAACTTTCAACTTTACCCACACAATCCTTGACCCAACTGATCCATACTGTCTTATGCTCTTCTTCCATCTTTTACTCACAACTATACACACTCCTTCCTTTGCCCTCTCATTCTCATCTACTCCTGCACATATACCCCATCCATACTCCCATTCTCTCACACTTTCTCCTCTCCATTTTGTTTCAGTTATTCCACATACATCCACTTTCGCATCCTCAAGCACCTGGACAATCTCTCTCTCTTTCACTTCATCATTCGCTCCTCTTACATTCCATGTACACATTACCAAGTCCTTTGTCCGGTCCTGGGTCGTCAACGTTTGGTCAGTCCTTGTCCGAGGCTTCTTGTTTGTTTTTTTAGTTAGTTGTTTTCCGGGGAGGGGCACTAACCCTCCGCCAACCCTTTTAGTCGCCTTTTACGACAAGCAGGGATACTGGGGGAGTATTCTTGAAAAACCCCCCTACACCCATAATCCCATCCATTCATGTGCAGATGACTCAACACTTCACAGTTCATTCAGATTTAAACACCCATTCTGAAAAGTTAATCTCTCTAACCCATGGCTCAGTGCAGCCATCCAACTACATCAGGACTTATCTTAGATCACAGAATGGGGACAAGATATTCTTGTCTCATTTAATGCCAGTAAAACCAAATATGTACAATTTATTAATAGAGAGATACTGCCAGATTTCAAAATTAAATTCACTGCTACTATTATTCCTATCTCTAAAAGTATTGAAATTCTCGGTGTTTCACTTAACAGTGCCCTCAGCTGGACCTCTCATGTCAGATAACTTGCTAAAACCCCCTCAAAGAAACATAGGTTATTGTACAGAGTCCATAACTTCTTCATCCATGAGCAGTTAGCAATAATTTAAAAGAGTCACGTTGGCTGTCACCTGGAATATTGGACACCCTTCTGGAATGGATGAGGAATGGTTTCACTAAAACAACCAGACAAAATCAAGAACAAATGTGGTAGAATTATTAGTAACCCTGCTTTTACAAATAAACTACCTCCCCTACAAGTAAGAAGGAATGTTGCCTCCCTTGCATTTTTTTTACATACTTTTATGGCAAATGCTCATACAAAGTTGGATCCATTGTGCCACCTCTCCATGCCTTCCCCGAATCTACACGGGCATCTGGTAGCAGTCATGACTGGAATGTCACACTGCCATATTGCAGGACTTCTGCCTATCAGAATTCTCTTATTCACCGAACTGCATCTCTTTGGAACTCGCTTCCCCAGGCTTATTTCCCCTCTGACTTCAACCTACAACTGTTCAAGTCCAACTGTTACAGATATTTTATGAATGGAGGACACCAGTAATCTGGTGTATGTTTTTTTTTTCTTAATTCATTTTTTCTGTTCCTCCGTTCTGTTATTAAATATTGTTTATATATATATATAATAACAGAAAGTAGGATGGAAAAACAAATGAATGAAAAAAAATAATTCATACACCAGATTACTGGTGTCCTCTGTTCATAAAATATCTGTAACAGTTAGACTTGAACAGTTATGGGTTGAAATTTGGAGGGAAACAACTCTGGGGAAGCGAGTTCCTGAGAGATGAAGTTCAGGGAATGAAAGAATTCTGATAGGCAGAAGTTCTGCAATATGGCTGAGTGACATTCCAGTCATGAGCGCTACAAGATGCCCGTGTAGCACGAGGGAAGGCACGGAGAGGTGGCACCATGGACGCAACTTCGTCTGAGCATTTGCCAAAAAAATATCTGTAATATAATGCAAGGGAGGCAACATTCCTTCTTTCTTGCAAGGGAGGTAGTTTGTTTGTAATGGCAGGGTTGTTAATATTTCTAACATCTTATTCTGAATTTTGTCTAGTTGTTTTAATGCAACCTCTCCACATCCATTCCACAAGGGTGAGCAATATTCAAGCTCAGAGCGCACATGACTCTTATAAATTATAGCTAACCGCTCATTAGCAAAGAAGCTACGGACTCTGAACAATAATCCAAGTTTCTTTGAGGCGGTTTTAGCAAGTGATCTGACTTAAGAGGTCCAGCTGAGGGCATTGTTAAGTGAGACGCCACGAATTTCAATACTTTTGAAGATGGGAACATTAGTAACACTGAAGGTAATATACGAATCTGGCAATATCTGTCTATTAGTAAATTGTATATATTTAGTTTTACTAACATTAAAAGAGACAAGGTTGTTTTGTCCCCATTCACTGATCGTAGATAAGTCTTCGTTTATGGAGATGGCTGTACTGAGTTGAGAGGTAGAGATATTAGACTTGTAAATGGGTGTCTGAGTGTGAATGAACTATGTAGTGTTGAGTCATCTGCGTATGAGTGGACGGGATTGTGGGTGACAGATATGAGATCATTAATATGAACCAGGAATAGGGTTGGCGCCAGAACTGACCCCTGTGGCATGCCGGCGTTAATTGAATGGAAATTGGAATATACATCATCTACTTTTACTCTTATTTTTCTGTCACTAAGATATTAAGAATTCAAAGGAACAAAAGACGTTAGTCCATAGCAAGGGAGTTTGGACAGCAGGGAACGGTGCCATACTCTGTCGAAAGCTTTAGAAACATCAAGAGCTACTGCATGAATTTCTCAATGTAGATCAATTGATTGATGGATGGTATGAGTTAGGAGATTGTCATTTTTTTTTTTTTTTTAGAATATGAATGGAGGAAGGAAAAACAAAGGGGAAAATAAATAAGTCCATGTGTCTAAAGGCATCCTCCATTCATAAAATATTTATAACGACTGGATTTGAATTGAAGTGGATTAAATGCCTGTGGAAAACAACTCCCAGGAAGTGAATTCCAGAGAATAGTAGTTCTGT
>NC_136998.1:8442392-8574892 GCF_032717465.1 Coenobita brevimanus
TATGAACGTACAGGAACTCGTAATATTGGCAATTATTTGACACCAAGAACTTTCATCCTTGAGTGACCTTTTGAAAGGTCAAGCTAAAGTCACGGATATTTAGGAGGCTATAACTCGAAACTAGTTGAAAATTGATATTTACTATTATCAACATACCAGAAGTCCCGGATGAGTTTTTAGTTGGTGTCATGACCTTTGACAAAATGTAACTCTGAAAGCTCAAACTCAAGGCTTGAAATATTAAGGGGGATATAACTTCGAAACCTGTCAAAGATAGAGATATCTACTATTATCAAGATATAGGGAGTCTCATATGCATTGATTTGGCAGCATGAACTTTGATCTTCAGTGACCTTGGTGGGTCAAATTCAACATCACGGATTTAGATTTAGCAACTTCTGCGTAATGTAGAGAAACATTTGCGCCATTACCTAAGTGACTTTATAGCGTACTGACGCTATATGGGCAGTAATGAGTCAGTACTGTATTTGACTGCTATAAAATAACTGCTGTCGGGCGAGGTTTGTTGTACCTGGCACCACTTGTTTATATTGGTTCACACATGGAAACATTGGTCAACTTTGGTCTTGCCCTGTGACTCTGGACCTCTGAATGTTCTCAAATCTGTAGCCATATGTTCTTGCCTTTCTCTCCGCCCTTCTTACAAAACTTGGTCTAAACTGGTGAAACGGTGCTAGGTCAAAGTTTGACAAATGCGTCTGACCTTGACCTTGACCTACTGTTTTCAAAACGAATAGGTCAGCATTTAAATGACAGTCAACCCTTCCACCCAAATAATGGTTAAAATCGGATAAAAACAGTTTCAGTCATTATGTTCACATATACTGTACACAGACAGATAAGAAAGTTAGAACACCTACAATGAGTAAAACATATTGACTCTCGCCTTTTTTATTACCCAGTGCAAACTTTGCCAGGAGTTCCCTCCCATTAGCCAGAAGTCTACAGAGAGATCAGTGTTTCCAGCCATGCAACCTGTTTGCACACTTTTGTTTGACACCGCAGGTTACACCCGGCACCAGTTCGTTGAAAATTCTGTATTGCCGTACACTCCTCGAGTGAAAGTGACATTTCTTGGGTCTATGGATTACTTACTTTTTATGATCCATAGATCAGGGTTCTGAACATGTCTCGTAGAACTGCTCCCTCAACCCCCATGCCAGGCATGCGCTAGCCAGTTGCCACGAATCATAAGAACTGTACTATACTAACATGAGTTTCATCCGGGGATGCCAACTACTGAATCTTACCCAATGACTGCGCTTTTTTTTTTTCTTTCATGATAAAGACAAATGTCTGATGTTATCGTGAATTAACAACTGTACCTTAGTGTCAAATCCCCCAAACTTTAAAATCTATCACTAACATGAAAAGGGCACATTTTAGATCCATTTGTCATGTTCTCGCCGATACTTTTCCCAATGTGAAACTCCTGAACTGTAATGAACTATGCAATCGTATTCTGTTGTCATTTTTTACGATTCTTATGCAGTGTAATACAGCATAGAGATACAAATTTTCGAGCTGGAGGGCTTAGATAAAGCGTGTGGGATAACAGCTTCACATTTAGGGTCTGACGTCTTCAATACGATGAACATTAGAAGCGTTTTTCTCTTACCTCTAAGGAACATCAACCTAAGAGAAGGGACTTTGGAAACGGATATTACTTAACCAGCGACATTCAGTGCCATGATGTACCTTATATGTTTTGCTACTTTCAGGCATGTCTCGTATTTATATCTTATCTCGTTTCTCCTTCAGTGAGCTTCTCTCAGAAGTTAGGGAACGCTTAATAGTGATATTGTCCCTAGTAAGTCGTTTATGACGAATTATTTTTCGTCTCTTACGTATAAAATACATCTTTCAGTACACCTCTGCTTATGGCATCCTTATCTGTTTTTCTATCATAGTAGTGTCCAGCTAATTAAGGACCACATTGTTTTACAGGATGACGCACGGGGAAGAAAGGTTGCTGGTTCACTGACAGCAGCGACATGGAAAAGGGAGGTGAGGCTATGGAAGTAAGAAAGTCGCTACATTAGCAGTACTGTGGTCCACATTTTAGCACTGGGAATTGATTCTTGGACAGTGTAGGAAGGACACAAGTCAAGACGAAAACAGTGAGAACTGAGTTATCTATGCAGAAGCACGTGTGTGGAGTTCTGTGATGAGACAGGCAGACAAATTATATAGTGAACGAGCCTTGTGGCAGTGATCTTGAGTGTGGACGAGGAAGAAAGTGCTAGGAAGAAGTATGTGTACATGAAGGGACTGGGGGAAGAAGTGCATAAGTTTGGGGCTTCTGCGTTGGAAAGTGGGCATGGTTCACAGGTGGAAAGTGGGCCCCTAGCTCCTGGACTGGTAATCCCAACCCAGCTTGACTTTTGGAAAGCCACCTAAAGTAACTCCCTACCAGACATGCATAGGGCACCCCTAATTTAAACCTATTTAAGAACCTATTCCCACACCTATAATGTGACATAAAGCATGAAATAAATGAAAAGGAACCAAAAGAACATGAGGAATCTAGAAGTGGCTGTTACTCTCAGCCAGGGTACTTCCAGCATGCTTTGTGTTGCCGGCTTTTTCTAAGGTTTTGGCATAGTTGGTGACAATGCTCTCTGAAGCACGTTACAGTAATCCAGTGTTATGCTGCACTTAGTTCTTTGCACTCTGAGTTATAATTGTTTAACACTGCACATTCTTCTTAACTGCACCATACTTCAATTTCAACTGCCAGTTTCAACAGCCAATGATTGCACTCCACAGTTAATCCTTTGGACGCTAAAATTCCTAATTTCTTAATACTGCACAACACTGAAAATTCCACGTGTAGTCTAATGGCGAGGTATTGCAGCCTTCTCTATTTCACTAAGTTTATTCACAAAAAAATGAGCACGTGTGGCTTCCCATTGCGGTAGGCATCTACTCGCCACCGGAGAGTTGGAGTGGTGATGGGGAAACAGTTGCCAGACTCGCAACGGCCAAATTACCAAACTCCTCAATTTTCATTATCAAAATTTAACTTTTCAATGCCAAATTTGGTAAAGCTAACATTTATTCTTCACTAATTATGTATACCAATCGGAAATACATGTAATCACTTCTTCTTCGTAATTAACAGCATGTTGATTATTTTTCACGCTATGTTGGCCAGCATGATTAATCAGAGAGAGCAAACAATCCACCATCTCACATGCTGTGTATCCTCATACATGTATGAAAAATCCGTTTGGTACGATGCATTATTCTGATTCATTACGAAACGAATTTTTCATTACCAAATTGCCCCACATTTGGTGAAATGAAAAAATACCAAATGGCAACCCTTGACAGGGAGGGGGAGGGGAGGAAAGGAAGGGGGTGAAGGGGTGGTGGTGTAAACCAGCTGTTTGGCGGCGGTAATTTCAAATTACGCGTGGGAAAAAATTCGGATTTTTTGGTATTTTTTTCCCCTTTCTTGGCCATTTTTGGGTTCTGCAGGGTCCAGGCCCACAATGTCCAGTATAAAACTAGTGGGTGGCAGAAAGTGGGTGTCCAGGAAAAGTGCAGAGTCTTACTGTGTATATATATATATATATATATATATATATACAGTACAGTATATATATATATATATATATATATATATATATATATACTCGTATATATATATATATATATATATATATATATATATATATATATATATACATATATATATATATATAATATATATATATGTATATCTATCTATTTATCTATCTATATATATGTATATATATATATATATATATATATATATATATATATAATCCTATTGGCATCCAGTGTCCTCAATACTAGGACGGATGTAAGGAATTTTCAAAATTTCATGAAGAAGGGAACCCTGGGGTAGTGACCTATAAGCTCAAGTCGCGACTGAGGAGGCGACAGGCGGAGGGCCAGTTCAGCCTAGGCACCCTTCCAGCAATAAATTCCTCTCGCACTTAGAAATCTGGGAGCCAATGGGATATATATATATATATATATATATATATATATATATATATATATATATATATATATATATATATATATATATATATATGTCTTTCCTTCATTCTTTCCCACTTCCTTTCAGCCTGTGGGTGACTCTACACTGAGTGACAAGTCAAATGGTTAGCTGTGCAATTCAGGAAACCATTTACTACGCTGAGTGGGTGACCACATATAACCAAATTTTGTCTCCAAGTGGTTTGGTGGGTAATTATTGCGCTCCAATCGGATTAAGCCGGTGAAGATTTATATCCAAGGGGTGGTTGGGGTTGATTGCTCATGTAATGCCACTCAGGGATGAGTGAGGCTGATCACTATCATCTTAAATGTCGGGACCAACTGCCTACCCCCGGGCTCCTACGCTCCTCATGGGGCAATGTAGGATTGGATGATGGATGGATGGATGGATATATATATATATATATATATATATATATATATAGAGAGAGAGAGAGAGAGAGAGAGAGAGAGAGAGAGAGAGAGAGAGAGAGAGAGAGAGAGAGAGAGAGAGAGAGAGCATCGGCCCAAAAGTCATTAACATAAAACTTTTACTAATAATATAGAACCTCTTTAATAGCTCAGTCAATTTCAAATTGCTATGAAATCATTCAAATGCAGTAATAAATCTTGCTAAAACAAACTTTCTTTCACAGCCAAGCATTCAGACTACCAAACAGTCCTAATATGGCAGTGGAATGCTCTGGTCAACTGTCAGTTCTTTCAGTAATGCCAACTCTTGACAAGACATCACCCATTCTCCCACTACATTCTTCAGATGGTAGCAATACAAATGACCCATCTGATAAAAGCGAATATCTTTGCCAAAACATTTGCTAAGAATTCAGTACCTTACAGGAAGTCAGCCAGAACGTACCTGTACTAGACTTAGACTCTCCGAAATTGCTTCCACTTTAAAATACGGACTAGATAGGTAAAATCCATCCTAGACAATTTCCAACAAACAAAGCTCTAGGCCCAGATGTGAATTCTTCCAATTGTTTTGGAAACGTGCATTCTCCAGAACTTGTCTCTGCTCTGAGCTAAATTATTCAGATTATGAATTCCTAAATCTTTGGAAAGCAAACTAATATCCATCTAATTCCGAAGAAAAGGAAGTTCTCCTCTGACCCCCCTCTGATTACAGACTTCAGTCAATATCACGTCTTCTCTTGGTAAAGTACTGAAATTTTAATGAATTAACACATAGTTAAACATCTTGAATCCAACAACTTCATTAGTGAATGACAGTATGGTTTTTGCCACGAAAGATCCACCATTGATACATTCAATTTCCTGACTCATACCATCCATCAGTCGTTTGACTAGCATGGAGTAGCCCTTGATATTTCTGAAAATTTTGACAGAGTTTGGCACTGCTCCCTGCTAACCAAACTCCCTTGCTATGGAGTAATGTCTTTTGTTCCTTTGATTTCCTTATGTCTCAGCAACATAAAGATAAGACTAATTCTCACCGACAGAAAGATAGGAGTAAATTTAAGTTGATGGTTTATATTCCATTTTCCACTCAGTTAATGCTGGTGTGCCTCAAGGATCAGTTCTGGCTCCACATCTATTCCTATCTATCTATCTATTGCCAGACGCCTCAATCCCGTTTGGGGTGGCCACAAACAAATCGCCTCCAAGTCGCCCTGTCCCCCGCCATTTCACTGCCCTGCTCCCAACTCACACCCCCCTCTCTCATATACCTCTCCACCCCATCCCTCCATCTCATCCTCGGTCTCCCCCTCCCTCTTCCACCCTCCACCTTACTCATATACACTCTCTTCGTCAGTCTTTCACCCTCCATCCTCTCCACATGGCCAAACCACCTCAGTGTGTTCCTCACAACGCTTCCTATCACATCCACATCCACACCACAACGCTCCTTTATATCCTCATTCGTCAGCCTGTCTCTCCACGTGACTCCACAGGCTCCTCTTAAATAACTCATTTCCACTGCTCTCACTCTTGACTTGTGTCCTTCCAACAATGTCCAAGCTTCACTTCCGTATGTTAGAGTTGGTATCACAATACTGTCATGTAGTAACTTTTTTACTTCCATGCTCACTTCCCTGTTTCTTATCACTGCTTTCAAGGAACCAGCAACCTTTCTTCCCTGCTGTACCCTTTCAAGCACTTCACCCTCCAAACCTCCATCCTTACTCATCACACTACCCAAATACTTAAACGTACTCACATTTTCCAATTCCTCACCATCCAACCTCGCTGTACATTCACTGACTTCACCTCTCTCAAAGACCATCACTTTTACTCTTCCCTACATTCACCTTTAGGTTCCGTTTCTTACACACTCTCCCAAACTCATCCACCAAGCCTTGCAGCTCCCCTTCGTCTTCACTCAACAACACAGTATCATCTGCAAACAACAGTACAGGGAGTTTCCAAACACTATCCTCTCTCACCAGGGCCACTCCAACATCCACTACCCTACCTTGTACCTCTTTTATTACCCCATCCATGTACAGATTGAACAACCATGGAGACATGACACATCCCTGTTTCAAACCAACTTTCAAAGAGAAAAATTCACTTAGTTCACCATCCACACGCACTGCAGCCTTCGCACCATCGTACATACTCTTCACAGCATTCAACAACTTCCCATCTACTCCATATATTCTTAACACTTTCCACAATCCTTGCCTATCCACCCTGTCATATGCTTTCTCCAAATCCATGAAAGCCGCATACAACTTCTTTCCCTTCTCTAGAAACTTTTCCACTAAAGATCTAAGAATGAATATCTGATCTACACAACCTCTTCCCTTCCTAAAGCCTCCCTGTTCTTCTCCAACTAATTTCTCTGTTCTTTCTCTAACTCTGTCTATAAGTATCCTACCATACACTTTTCCTATTATACTAAGAAGACAAATGCCCCTATGATTACCACACACTTCTTTTTCCCCTTTTCCTTTGTACAAGGGAATAATTATACCTGACTTCCAATCCTCCGGGACTCTACCTTCCTCCCAGGCCAATCTGCACATCTTCCACATCCATTCTACTACTATCTCTCCCCCATGCTTCAGCATTTCACCACACACTCCATCAATTCCTGGGGCTTTCCCCGATTTAACTTTCTTCATTGCTTCCACAACTTCTATCCTTCTGATTTCTTCCTGTCTTCTCACCTCCTAGTTCTCCCAGCCATTCCCCGCCACTTATACTCGCATTACTTCCATCCTCTACGTTCAACAATTCCTTAAAGTGTTCTCTCCATCTGCTCACTTTTTCTCCCTTCTCCACTAGTAATCTACCATTTTTATCTTTCACTCCCCTGCTAACTTCACTTCCACCCTGTCTTACTCTTTTCACTTCTCTCCAGAACATTTTCTTACAGTCCCTCCACTTTACACTCAAATTCCTTCCAAATTCCTCTATCCACTCTCTTCTTACTCTCTCTTACTAATCTTTTCACCTCTCTTCCCTTTCCACATATAACTCTCTCTTCCGCCTCTCAACTTCTTCCACGCCCCTATTTCTCATCCATTCATTGTATGCATTCTTCTTTTGTGCCACTGCCTGTTTCACCTCTTCAGTCCACCACGCTGTTCCTTGCACCCCCATCCGTCTTCTCTTCCTTCCACACACCACATCACATTCTGCACATATTTCTTCTGTAAATATCTTACACACACCTTCCACGTCTCCCATCTGCTCCAATTCATATTTGCCCAATCGTTCCTCCACTTCTCTCTTATACTCTGCCTTTTTCTCATCCTCTTCTAACCTTTCCACTCTCCTTGCAACTACTCCTTCCTCTCGTCTTTCCCTTCTTTCTATTCCTCCATCTTACTTGCATCCTAATTCTGGCCACGACCAAGTAGTGGTCAGAAATTCCACTCCCCAACCTCTATACACTCTTGCATCCTTTACACATCTTCGCATCCTTTCATCCACACACACATAATCAATCATTGCCTTCCTTTCATTCAGTTCACCACCCACCCTTCTCATCACTCGCCATGTATACCTGTGGATCATTTTATGCCTGAAGAGGGTATTGGCTATTACCAACCCCTCCCAGCACAAATGTCCACTAACGCACTCCCATTCTCATCTACCTCAGCAGGGCACACCCCACTCACCAACTATTCCATCCACCTTCACATTACCAACTTTACCATTCATATCACCAATCAAAAACACTCTCTCATTCCTTCCAAACTTTTCCATGCACACTTCTCACATTTGTCCAGAACTCTTCTCTCACTCTTCTAGCACGATCTTGCGTTGGCGCATACACACACACAATCGCCCACATTTGTATTCCAACTTTCAACTTTACCCACACAATCCTTGACCCAACTGATCCATACTGTCTTATGCTCTTCTTCCATCTTTTACTCACAACTATACACACTCCTTCCTTTGCCCTCTCATTCTCATCTACTCCTGCACATATACCCCATCCATACTCCCATTCTCTCACACTTTCTCCTCTCCATTTTGTTTCAGTTATTCCACATACATCCACTTTCGCATCCTCAAGCACCTGGACAATCTCTCTCTCTTTCACTTCATCATTCGCTCCTCTTACATTCCATGTACACATTACCAAGTCCTTTGTCCGGTCCTGGGTCGTCAACGTTTGGTCAGTCCTTGTCCGAGGCTTCTTGTTTGTTTTTTTTAGTTAGTTGTTTTCCGGGGAGGGGCACTAACCCTCCGCCAACCCTTTTAGTCGCCTTTTACGACAAGCAGGGATACTGGGGGAGTATTCTTGAAAAACCCCCCTACACCCATAATCCCATCCATTCATGTGCAGATGACTCAACACTTCACAGTTCATTCACATTTAAACACCCATTCTGAAAAGTTAATCTCTCTAACCCATGGCTCAGTGCAGCCATCCAGCTACATCAGGACTTATCTTAGATCACCGAATGGGGACAAAATATTCTTGTCTCATTTAATGCTAGTAAAACCAAATATGTACAATTTATTAATAGACAGATACTGCCAGATTTCAAAATTAAATTCACTGCTACTAATATTCCTGTCTCTAAAAGTATTGAAATTCTCGGTGTTTCACTTAACAGTGCCCTCAGCTGGATCTCTCATGTCAGATAACTTGCTAAAACCGCCTCAAAGAAACATAGGTTATTGTACAGAGTCCATAACTTCTTCATCCATGAGCAGTTAGCAATAATTTAAAAGAGTCACGTTGGCTGTCACCTGGAATATTGGACACCCTTCTGGAATGGATGTGGGGAGGTTTCACTAAAACAACCAGACAAAATCAAGAACAAATGTAGTAGAATTATTAGTAACCCTGCTTTTACAAATAAACTACCTCCCCTACAAGTAAGAAGGAATGTTGCACTCCCTTTGCATTTTTTACATACTTTTATGGCAAATGCTCATACAAAGTTGGATCCATTGTGCCACCTCTCCATGCCTTCCCCGAATCTACACGGGCATCTGGTAGCAGTCATGACTGGAATGTCACACTGCCATATTGCAGGACTTCTGCCTATCAGAATTCTCTTATTCACCGAACTGCATCTCTTTGGAACTCGCTTCCCCAGGCTTATTTCCCCTCTGACTTCAACCTACAACTGTTCAAGTCCAACTGTTACAGATATTTTATGAATGGAGGACACCAGTAATCTGGTGTATGTTTTTTTTTTCTTAATTCATTTTTTCTGTTCCTCCGTTCTGTTATTAAATATTGTTTATATATATATATAATAACAGAAAGTAGGATGGAAAAACAAATGAATGAAAAAAATAATCCATACACCAGATTACTGGTGTCCTCTGTTCATAAAATATCTGTAACAGTTAGACTTGAACAGTTATGCGTTGAAATTTGGAGGGAAACAACCCTGGGGAAGCGAGTTCCTGAGAGATGCAGTTCAGGGAATGAAAGAATCCTGATAGGCAGAAGTTCTGCAATATGGCTGAGTGACATTCCAGTCATGAGCGCTACAAGATGCCCGTGTAGCACGAGGGAAAGCACGGAGAGGTGGCACCATGGACGCAACTTCGTCTGTGCATTTGCAAAAAAAATATCTGTAAAATAATGCAAGGGAGGGAACATTCCTTCATTCTTGCAAGGGAGGTAGTTTATTTGTAATGGCAGGGTTGCTAATAATTCTAACATCTTATTCTGAATTTTGTCTAGTTGTTTTAATGCAACCTCTCCACATCCATTCCACAAGGGTGAGCAATATTCAAGCTCAGAGCGCACATGACTCTTATAAATTATAGTAAACTACTCATTAGGAAAAAAGTTACGGACTCTGAACAATAATCCAAGTTTCTTTGAGGCGGTTATAGCAAGTGATCTAACTTAAGTGGTCCAGCTGAGGGCATTGTTAAGTGAGACGCCAAGAATTTCAATACTTTTGAAGATGGGAATATCAGTAGCACTGAAGGTAATGTACGAATCTGGCAATATCTGTCTATTAGTAAATTGTATATATTTAGTTTTACTAACATTAAAAGAGACAAGGTTGTTTTGTCCCCATTCACTGATCATAGATAGGTCTTCGTTTATGGAGATGGCTGTACTGAGTTGAGAGGTAGAGATATTAGACTTGTAAATGGGTGTCTGAGTTTGAATGAACTATGTAGTGTTGAGTCATCTGCGTATGCATGGATGGGATTGTGGGTGACAGATATGAGATCATTAATATGAACCAGGAATAGGGTTGGCGCCAGAACTGACCCCTGTGGCATGCCGGCGTTAATTGAATGGAAATTGGAATATACATCATCTACTTTTACTCTTATTTTTCTGTCACTAAGATATTAAGAAATCAAAGGAACAAAAGACATTAGTTCATAGCAAGGGAGTTTGGACAGCAGGGAACGGTCCCATACTCTGTCGAAAGCTTTAGAAATATCAAGAGCTACTGCATGAGTTTCTCAATGTAGATCAGTTGATTGATGGATGGTATGAGTTAGGAGATTGAATATGTCATTTTTTTTTTTTTTTTTTTTTTAGAATATGAATGGAGGAAGGAAAAACAAAGGAAAAAAAATAAGTCCATGTGTCCAAAGGCATCCTCCATTCATAAAATATTTATAACGACTGGATTTGAATTGAAGTGGATTAAATGCTTGTGGGAAACAACTCCCAGGAAGTGAATTCCAGAGAGTACTAGTTCTGGGGATAAATGAATTTTGATAAGCAGAGGTTCTGCATTGTGGGGGAGAGAGTGTGAATTCATGGGCGCTCCCAGCTGCCCGAGTATTTCGTGAGAAAATGTGAAGGGGAGAAACAATTGAAGCCAGTTCGTCTGAACATTTCCAGTAAAAATATCTATAAAATAATGCTAAACAAGCAACATCTCTACGTACTGATAATGGAGGAAGGTCTTGCGTGATGGCAGGATTATTGATTAATCTAATGGCTTTATTTTGAATTTGGTCCAACTGCCTCAATGCAACCACTCCACATCTATTCCACAGTGGTGAACAGTATTCGATCTGAAAACGCACATGACTTTTGTATATTGTGGCCATCTGCACGTCAGTGAAGAACTTACGAACTCTGTACATAAGTCCCAATTGTTTGGATGCATTTTAAGCAAGGGATTTAACCCGCCCCATCCCAACGTTTTCTGGGCAGTGGTATGCCCCACTCCCAACATTTTTGGACCTTTTTTTTTTTTTGGCTCAAACATCCGCTTTTGGTGAGAAACATCGAAAATTCATAGAGAAATCGCTCACCTGAGGTTTAAAATACTCGATCCAGGTAGGAGTACCTCCTTACATTACAGGGTTTTCTATCAGGCTGGCTGGAAAGAAAACGAGTTCTATGGGAGGATAACTATTCTACACCACTCATAAACCGTATTTATTTATTTATTTGGTACCAGTTTATATGTAGTACGAGAGTATATTGGTTTTCAAACGGTAATACAGGCATTATAAGCATTGTCTCACTCACTAACTCATCACCATTCCTGACCTTTTTTTTGCAACATTACCTGATCATCATTTCTGACTGTTTCTTCCTCTAATGTTTGTCCTCCACATTGTCATCGATTGAGGAATCACTCTGGCCCTGAATTTCATACAGTGGCATGACATGGCTTTACTGGCCAGGTCACTGATAACAAGTGAATTGCTGAGAAAAGGTCATGCAGGGGGGGGAGGAGGTCATGCTGGGTAAGGCATTGTCCCTGCCTGGCATCTTGTAGAGGAAGGTGTCCCGTGTATATGTGCCCAAAATCACTCGCGAAAATTGAAAATTGTGCAAGTTAGGGACCTTGCAATGTCCTTGCAATGTTGCCGCGTTAATTTACGTCTCCGGGATATGAGTGCACATCATGTAAGGATGTGAATTCACGTCTCCGGGACGGGGCGGGTTAACATAAGTTATCCAGCTTAGGTTGGGGTTTAGAGTAACACCTAGGGTATCAATTGTAGTGGATATGGGAATACTGACATCATTTAAAATTATGTGAGAGTCTGAGGGATTCTTTCTGTTGGAGAAATTAATGTATTTAGTTTTCTGAGCATTAAATGAGACCAGATTTGTTTCGTTGCGAAAACCATATTGTCTATCACGAATTAAGTTGTTGGATTCAAAATGTTCAACAATGTGCTAATTAATTAAAATTTCAAATACCTTACCAAAAGAAAATGTGACTGCTATTGGTCTGTAATCAGAGGGGTCAGAGGAGCATCCTTTCTTCGGAATTGGGTGGATATTGGCTTCTTTCCATGAATTTGGGAATAAAGAAGTACGTATGCATAGTCTGAATAATTTAACTAGAACAGAGGCAAGTTCAGGGGAACACTTTTTCAAAACATTAGCGGAATTCCATCTGGGTCTGGAGCTTTGTTGGTAGGTAAACTGTCTAGTATGAATTTTACGTATCCTGTCTGTATTTTAAGTAGGGCAATTTCAGGAGAGTCAAGTTCTAATACTGGGACATTGTGGGTGGTATCGTCTATGGTAGAGTCTCTGGCAAATGTTCTGGCAAAAATATCCGCTTTCCCACGCGGGTTATTTGTAATGTTGCCACTGATGATTTTAGTGGGGGAACAGAAGATGACTTATTACAGTTATTTTTGAAAGAATTAGGAGTTGACCAGAATATTCTAATGTCATTAGGGCTGTTAAGTATTGCTTTTGAAGAAAGTTTGATTTAGCTAGATTTTATACAGCTTTTGCCTGATTTCTAGCAAATTTATATATATATATATATATATATATATATATATATATATATATATATATATAGCCAGACGCCTTAATCCCTTATGCGGGATGGCGACAAACAAATAGCCTCCACGTCACCCTGTCCCCTGCCATTTCCCTGCCCGACTCACAAGTCACACTCCCCTCTCTCATATACCTCTCCACTCCTTCCCTCCATCTCATCCTCGGCCTTCCCCTCCCTCTCTCCCCCTCCACCTCAATCACAGACATTCTCCTCGTCAGTCTCTCACTCTCCATCCTCTCCACATGGCCAAACCACCCCAATGTGTTTCTCCTAACGCTTCCTATCACAGCCACATGCACACCACAACACTCCTTCACATCCTCATTTTTCAGTCTGTCTCTCTATGTGACTCCACAGGCTCCTCTTAAATAACTCATTTCCACTGCTCTCACTCTTGACTTGTGTCCCTCCAACAACGTCCAAGTTTCACTTCCATACGTTAGAGATGGTATCACAATACTGTCATGTAATAACTTTTTCACTTCCATGCTCACTTCCCTGTTTCTTATCACTGCTTTCAAGGAACCAGTAACCTTTCTTCCTTGTTGTACCCTCTCAAGCACTTCACCCTCCAAACCTCCATCCTTACTCATCAAACTACCCAAGTACTTAAACGTACTCACATTTTCCATTTCCTCTTCATCCAACCTTACTGTACAATCACTGACTTCATTTCTCTCGAAGACCATAACTTTACTCTTCTCTAAATTCACCTTTAGATTCCTTTTCTTACACACTCTCCCAAACTCATCCACCAAGCCTTGCAGCTCCCCTTTGTCTTCACTCAATGACACAGTATCATCTGCGAACAACAGTACATGGAGTTTCCAAACACTATCCTCTCTCATTAGGGCCACTCAAACATCGACAGCGCTACCTAGTGTCTCTTTTACAACCCCATCCTTATACAGATTGAATATCCATGGAGACATGACATATCCCTGTTTCAACTCATCCTTCAAATAGAAAAACTCACTCAGTTCACTATCTACACGCACTGCAGCCTTAGCATCCTCATACATACTCTTCACAGCATTCAACAACTTCCCATCTACTCCATATATTCTTAATACTTTTCACAATCCTTGTCTATCCACCCTGTCATACGCTTCCTCCAAATCCATGAAGGCCGCATCAAACTTCTTTCCCTTCTCTAGAAACTTTTCCACTAAAGATCTAAGAATGAATATCTGGTCTACACAACCTCTTCCCTTCCTAAAACCTCCCTGTTCGTCTCCAACTAATTCCTCTGTTATTTCCTAATGCTGTCAATAAGTATCCTACCTTATACATTTCCTATTACACTAAGAAGATAAATGTTACTATGATTACTACACACTTCTTTTTCCCCTTTCCCTTCGTACAAGGGAGTAATTATACCTGACTTCCAATCCTCCGGGACTCTACCTTCCTCCCAGGCCAATCTGCACATCTTCCACATCCATTCTACAACTATCCCCCATGCTTCAGCATTTCACCACACACTCCATCAATTCCTGGGGCTTTCGCCATTTTGACTTTCTTCATTGCTTCCACAACATCCATCCTACTGATTTCTTCCTGTCTTCTCACCTCTCTCCTTCTCCCCGCCATTCCTCAGCCACTTATACTCGCATTACTTTCATTCTCTATGTTCACTTTTTCTCCCTTCTCAACTAGTAATCTACCATTTTTATCTTTCACTCCCCTACTAACTTCATTGTCACCCTGTCTGAGTCTCTTTTCCTCTTTCCAGAACATTTTCTTTCATTTCCTCCACTTGGCACTCGAATTCCTTCCAAATTCCTCATCCACTCTCTTCTTACTCTCTCTTACTAATCTTTTGACCTCTCTCCTCCATTCTACATATAACTCTCTCTTCCGTCTCTCAATTTCTTCCATGCCCCTATTTCTCATCCATTCATTATATGCATTTTTTCTTTTGTGCCACAGGCTGTCTCACCTCTTCATTCCACCCTGCTGTTCCTTGCATCCCCTTTCGTCTTCTCTTCACCCCACACACCACCTCACATGCTGCACAGATTTCTTCTGTGAATATCTTGCACACACCTTCCACGTCCCCCATCTGCTCCAGTTCATATTTACCCAAACGTCACTCCACTTCTCTCTTATATTCTGCCTTTTTCTCCTCCTCTTGTATCCTTTCCACCCTCCCTGCATATACTTCTTCCTTCCGTCCTTCCCTTCTTCTATTTCTCCATTTTACTTCGACCTTGATGTGTTGGTCAGAAAGTCCACTCCCCTAACCACTACATGCTCTTGCATCCATGATACATCTTCGCATCCTTCCATCCACACACACATAATCAATCATTGCCTTGCTTTCATTGAGTTCACCATCCACCCTTCTCATCACTTGCCATGTATACCTGTGGATCATTTTGCGCCTGAAGAGGGTATTGGCTATCACCAAACCCCTCCCGGCACAAATGATCACTAAAGCACTGCCATTCTCATCTATCTCAGCAGGCACACCCCTCTCACCAACTACTCCATCCACCTTTACATTCCCTATTTTACCATTCATATCACCAATCAAAAACACTGTTTCACTCCTTTCAAACTTTTCCATATATATATATATATATATATATATATATATATATATATATATATATGCGTGTGTGTGTGTGTGTAGTAGATAGTTAGATCGAAAGATATAAATACTGAAATACAGATATATATTGGTGTAGCCAGGCATGATGTTTTCTTGGAGCCATATGATGTTAAACGTTAGGGCACATTCTCCTTTATTTTCTTAGGTATTGTTTCTATTTACCGTACAATTTTTTGGTGTTCTTCTTAGAGTTTCTTCAGGAGTTCCCCAAAGTTCAGCCACGTTTCAGAACTATCTTGTCCCATTTTCAGGCCGGATCTGATGGCTGTGTCGTGGGTGGCTCTTTATATGTGAATCAGGTGGAGACAGGTGGGCAGAGCTGATCAGCACAACTGATCGTTCATTGGTTGCTTGGGTGGCTAGGCCTCTGTGACGTTTTGATGATGGTAGGATTTGGAAATCGTCGACTTGTGTATTTACTGTAGGTTGTTTTGTGATAATGTAGATTGCCTCTAGAAACAAGAAACGGTGAGGGTTTTGTTCTCTGTCGTTTGTCTTGGTGTTCTTGTCCAGGTCTTGTGTCAGGTGGGAGTTGTGTAGAATCGCATAGTGGCTCTTGATGGCTCCATTCTGTAGGTGATAGGTGAGGCGCCTCTATAGTCAGTCCCCTTTCCTAACTGTTGCAGTTATACTGGTAAATGACGCCTGAAGGGGCGTCTTGATCACAATGGGTCGGTTACGTAGCAGAAGGTGGGCTGTTTTCTTTGTATTGTAGTGGATGAGGACAGAAATGTGTTGTTTCGGGTCTGTAGGGCGAACATTTCTATATACAATATCCTCGGTGATCTTTTCATCTGTCTTATAGTCTGTAGACATCTGGTTTCTGTAGCATATCTTAATGTGTTCGCCGGTTGTGTGTGTAGTGGTGTCTTGGTGTGTATAGCATTAGTCTATTTGTTTCTTAACCCGCGGCGTCCCGTCGACGTACTTCAACATCCTCACGTTATGTCACTGCCAATCCCGTTGACGTACTTCAACGTCCTGCAATTGCAAGGTTCATAATTTCCACAATTTTCAAAATTCGCGCGAGATTTTCGATTCGCCCACGTACCCAAGCCTCCCCTACCTGCCCCCAGGTGGGAAGCGTCCCAGACCCCGCGTGACCTGTGCTTGCCCTTGTCTCGGTCACTCACCTGTTAGCAGTGACCCAGGTCAGACATGGTGCGTAAAGGTCTCTCAGACGACGAAATACAATCCGCCCTGGATGCCTTCACTGGAGATAGTGATTCTCCACTTGATGATCATGTGGTGGATCGAGATTATGTGCAGCCTGAGGAGGAAATAACAAGCAGTGATGAGGAGGTCCCTTCGCCCCGGAAAAAGCGGTATGTCACGTATCGTAAGGCAAGGGAAGGCCAGCCTGCACCCAAAACACCTGCATGGACCTCTCTCCATCCCCTAGAGAGAGATTCTGATGAGGACGAGGATGAGGACGATGACGATGACGGCGGCTTAGGACGTGATGTTGCCTCGTGGTTGGGGAAGGAAAATCTCACCCCGAGGATCAGAAGGTGGGGCGAGAAGGCAAATAAAGTATGGCCTAGTGTTTTGTCTGGGGAAGGCGAAAGTGGTGTGGTGGGAGTGCGGGGTGAAAGGGAAGTGGTGTGATGGAGGCAGCACGAGCACGTGGTGCACGTAGGCCTAGGGGAGAGGAGGTGGAGCCACTCCCCAGCACGTCTTTCGCCATACAATATTCCCAAACTTCCTCCACACAGCCCCAGGATGTGGGGAAAGGAAGGAAAGGGAAGGGAAAGGGTAAAGGAAAAGGGAGAGGGAAGAGAAGTGCGAGTGATGAAAGGCGCCGCTCTCCACCTCCCCCACCACCACCAATGTTGCGTTGTGCCTTCAGCCATGTTTCAGAGAGTACCATACCTTCCTGCACTACTGAAACTGTGTGGGATGGCGATATGACGCTCAGTATAATGGTAAGGCCAGTCAGTATGTGCCAAGTCTTATATAAACTTGAAACGAGTGTAATGTTTGCAGGAAAGTAATGTATAAGTTGAGAAATAGTGTAAGTTGAACGAAGTGATATGAAAACTACACCCACTGTATAAATCTACGAAAATATGACGCTCAGTATAACACTCTGGTCAGTAAATATGTGATAGCAAGAATATAAAGTGGAAACGGGTGTAATGTTAGCATGAATAAAACGTATAAGTTGAAAAATAGTGTAAGTTATAATAATTGATGTCATGAGTACACCCACTGTGTAAATCTGCGAAAATATGACGCTCAGTATAACACTCTGGTCAGTAAATATGTGATAGCAAGAACATAAAGTGGAAACGGGTGTAATGTTAGCATGAATAAAACGTATAAGTTGAACAATAGTGTAAGTTGTAATAATTGATGTCACGAGTACACCCACATTCTGGTCAGTAAGTATGTGATAGGAATTATATAAAGTGGAATTAGTTGTAATGTTAGTAGTAAGGTATTTTATAAGTTGAATACTAGTGTAAGATGAAACAAATGATATCGCGATAACACTCCCTGTGTAAGTACGAGCTAATATGACGCTCAGTTGCATCGTAAGTTCTGAAATTATGTGATATCAATTATATCAAGTGTAAACATGTGCAATGTTAGTGGAGAGTTATTATATAAGTACAAAAATAGGTTGTAAGTTGAAATAGTAGTCATAGCGACTTCACCGTGTGTGTTATTATGCGCTATTATTACGCTATATATTTACGTGTTGCCTGAAATTATCTCAAAACAGTTCTATAAAGTTGAAAAGTGTATAATGTTATTAGAAAAGTATTATGTAAGTAGAAAAAACACAATACGAGTTGAAACAACAGTCACAGCGAGTTCACTCACTACGTAAATAAACGCTAACATTACGCTAAATGTTATCAAAAGGCCTGTGAATACGTAAAAACAGTTCAATAAAATGTAAAATGGTATAATGTTATTGTAGAAGTATTATGTAAGTAAAAAAAATGATATGTATCATGATTTTCGAATGTTAGCGATTCATCGTGACCAAGTTGCCCGATTTTGCTCGTTTCGCACGATGGTACAATGCTTATTTCTGCTCTATTTTTGTATAAAATCCAATATACTCTTTTATCACATGTTTTTATGTTTGTAATAAATACATATCTACTTACTTTCATTGGTTTCCCAGACTTATAATACCATAGAAAACGTTAGAGGCTCAGACCGCCTATGGAGAACACGGGGCCAGGTGGGACCAAGGCATATCTGTTTAAGGTAATTATGGACCCCGGGGAACAATTTCTTTGTCACTGACCATTGTTTCTGACCAAAAGCGAAAGTTTTAGCAAAAAAAAAAAAAGGGTCGAAAAATGGTCGGGATTGGGACCAGTGGTGAAAAAGTGGTCAGGACGGGGCGGGTTAATTACGTCGGATACTTCGGTGTTAGTGTAGTCGTTGTTAATGAGGACTTGAGTCCCGCGTTCTAGTTCCTGGTTGGCGTCTTTCCAAGTGGAGCGAAGGGATAGGGTTCTCCTGATGTAGGCGCTGATAGTGAAGCGCAGGTAACGTCTGGAGCACTCACTATCTCCATTCAGGCAGAGTCCTTTGTTTCTGGGCTTGGCGAATACTGTAGTCGTGAATCCTATGCTGTGTGCAGTGACGAGTATGTCCAGGAAGGGGAGACGTCCGTCGCTGGCTTCTTCATAGGTGAAGCTAAGTCCAGAGCTAGCAATGAAGCAGTCTGAGGCCCTTCGGCTCCAGAAGTCCTTGATACGAACGAAGATGTCGTCGACATAGCGATAGTACAGGGAGGGAGGGGCAGCTACTAGTTAGGGATCTTGATTCGATGGTCACCATGTAGAAATTTGCGACCAGGACTCCGAGGGGGCTGCCCATCGCCACACCGTCGCTCTGCTGATACCTTTGATCAGCTCTGCTCACCTGTCTCCACCTAATTCACCTGAATCCATGGGCATTAGGAGGGGGGGCAGTTGCCCCCCCTTGGAATTCGACGGCTTCAGTTCTTGTTCAAGGATGATTGATTTGAGTCGATTAATGCATTCTGTCACTATGCATTTGATGTAAGTCATATAACTCATGTAAGTATATGCCTATGCATATTTGGAGTGTGTGTATTTTCATATACTATAATGGCACATATAATTCCTTTTATTTTGTCCCCCCTTACAAAAAATTCTGCGGACACCCCTCCCTGAATTGTATATAAGCAGCCAGCCATGACAGAACCATCAGATCCAGCCTGAAGATGGGAGAAGATAGTTCCAAAACGTCGCTGCCCTTTGGGAACTCCTGAAGAAACTTCAAGAACACCGAAAAATTGTACGGAAAATAGAAACTGTACCTACGAAAATAGATATACTACATCTATCTCTATTTCCAGCCGCCTAAATCCCGCAAGGGATGGCCACAAACAAATCGCCTCCATGTCGCTCTGTCCCAGGAGACATGGAGGGGGCACCCATCAACCAGCCACTTAGTGTACTGGTACTCTATTTTTAGGGTAGCTTTACACTGAGTGGAAAGCCAAATGATTTCCTGTAAACCAAGACAGCATTTACAACGCTAGGTGGTAACCTTATATCCAACACGTGTTCCTTACGTGACAACAAGTGGGTTGGCAGAGGGCTAGTGCCTCTTCCCGGAAAACAACTAAAAATACGAACAAAAATTTATAATACAATATAATATATATATATATATATATATATATATATATATATATATATATATATATATATATATATATATATATATATATATATATATATATATATATATATATATATATATACATATAGACAGATATATATATATATATATATATATATATATACATATAGACAGATATATATATATATATATATATATATATATATATATATATATATATATATATATCAATCATTTCCTGTGGCACCCTCGGGGATGCATAGGGCCTCGATGAACTCACACCACCACATCCTATCTTGTGCTAACTCCTCAAGATCTCCCCAACACTCATCTCCAGCTTCCCGTCTCATTGTCCTCACCCACGTCTCTTTTGGCCTTCCTCTACCTCTCCTACCAGGTGCCACCCACCCTGGTGTACCTCGTACTATTCCCTGTCTCCTATACACATGTCCTAGCCACTTCCATCGTGAGAATCTAACATATTCATCGATCGGCTGCACTCCCGTTATTTCTCTAATTCTACTATTTGGTATCCTTTCCCACCACTTAACTCCTAATATTCTTCTAAGTGCTTTATTTTCAAACACCAAGAATTTATTTTCCATAGTCACTGTGCTGTACCAAGACTCGTGTCCATAAATTAAGATACTCCTAACCATTACCTTATAAAGTTTGATTTTTGTATGCACAGAGAAATTGTTATTATTCCAAATATTTTTAAGCATTCCCATTGCCTGATTAGCCTTCTTTAACCTTTCCTCGAATTCAAAGTTCAAAGAACCATCCTTGGCTAAATAAGTACCTAAATATTTAAACCTATCAACTTGCTTTACAACCATACCTCCAGTTACACATTCCTGCGCATTTTCCATATTCATATTGATTATTTCAGTTTTTCCACAATTAATAACCAAACCCACCTTGCGACCTTCACTCACCAAACAGTCCAACACTCTCTGCATCTCTTCTGGCCCATCACAAATCAAAACTATATCATCTGCATAATCTAAATCCAAAAGTTTCCTGTTCTCTCCCCAAAGTATACCTGCACCGGTTTCTGTTCCAACGCGTTTCATAATGTAATCAATGACCAATATAAATAGTAAAGGCGATAGAACACCACCTTGAATTACTCCGGACTTGACTTCAAACGAGTCACTCAGACAACCATCAACCATCACTTTACAAAATGTGTCCTCATGCATGTTCATAATGACCCTCACAAACTCCTCTGGTATTCCATAATGTCTCATGATCTTCCCCATAGTCTCTCTCGAAACACTATCAAAAGCCTTTTCAAAATCAACAAAACAAAGATTAACGGTACTCTCATTTCATTAACTTGCTGCATCAAATGCCTAACTATAAAGATCTGATCATTGCAACCACGTCCCTTTCTAAAACCAGCCTGTTCATCCCTCAGAATACCCTCAACCACCGGCTCCAACCTATTTAACAACACTCTACTGAAAACTTTCAAAGCTATCGGTGACAAAGAGATTCCCCTCCAATTACCACAGTCACTCAGGTCTCCCTTCTTCGGAACTTTAACAATTACACCGTTCTTCCATATATATTATGCTAGAAAGAAGGAACCAAAGGCCACGAGCCCGCAATAACTGTTCCTTCCAAGAGAAAAACAAAATTCAAGAGAGAGCCATATTCAAGATCCGATCATTTCGAGATGACTGGATACACTGCGTTTGAAAGACTGGAGATCATAGCTAGCAGGAAATACAGACAGGGAGACAGTTCCAGAGTTGACCTGTTGCATAAATGAAGGACTAAGAGTAACGGTTAACTCTTGCATTAGAGAGCTGGACAGAAAAGGGATGAGAGAGTGCTGCTAGACAGGTGCTATATATAATACATATGTGTATTATATATACATACATACATTGGAAAGACACATTACACACGTGTGCATTTTTTTTACGCTCCTGACCAGTAATCGAACCAGAGACGTCTAGGTAAATGTCAGGCACTGTTACCACTACACCACTGCATGATAAAAGCTGAGATACGTGATTTTTTTTATGAGCCAGGTAAATCCATTATGAAAGGATAGATTTCAGTCACAACACATGAGGACTATTGCTCAGCCCCACACAACTCGGCAAGTGACAGAGTAGTTTTAATCTATCCCAGCCACAAGACGAGTGCTAAGTAGGAGGGAGACACACATTACACGTGTGTGTACAAATGTTTTTTACACTCCTGACCGGGAATCGAACCCGAGACTTCTAGATAAAAGTCAGGCACTTTTACCACTACACCACAGCATAATAAAAGCTGAGCTACCTGAATTTTTTTATGAACAGGTAAATCCATTATGGAAGGATATATTTCAATCAAAACATATATATATATATATATATATATATATATATATATATATATATATATTTATATATATATATATATATTTATTTATTTATTAATTTTTTTTATTTATTTATACACACGCAAAGGATGACCCCCAAAATCCCGGAATTGTAAGCAAAACACTTCATCACAAAGCTTATAGTAAATCAAACTAGTCCCTGTTCTTTCCGAATCCCTGGAAACACTTCCTCAGTTGTCTTTAGTCACCTTGTTCTGAATCTCCTGCATTTTCCTGGATTTCTTCTGTGTCATCAAATCTTCTGCCTTTCACTTCCAACTTAACCTTGGGGAACATGAAATATTACAGGGAGCGAGATCTGGTCAGTACGGGGGATGCGGATCAACAACAACGTTTTTTGGCCGAAAATTGCTGAACTAACAACTTGGTTTGTGATAGGGCGTTATCGTGATGCAAGACCCATTTCTGGGTGTACGTCTTCACTGGACGTTTGGGTCTGGTGCTTTCCAGTAAATGCCAAAAAACTGCAGGTTCACAGTTTGTCCATAAGGACAACATTCTTAATGGACAGCTCCCACTGTGTCAAGAAACATGATCAACATTTTTTTTTATTTAGTCTGACGTGCCTTCCTTTTCTGTCTTGGAGATGTTGGTGTCTTCCACTGACTGGACTGCTGCTTGCTTTCAGGGTCATACCCAGAAAGCCAGGTCACATCACCTGTAATGACATTTGAAAGAAATTCAGGGTCATTTCTTAACGGTTCTCTGTAGTCCTGACACACGTTCACAGAATTTGTTTCTTGATCTTCCGTTACAAGAAGGGCAAAGATTTTGCCAGTGCTCGGTTCATACCAAGAGCTTGTGTTAAAATTCGTGGGACTGAACTCCAAGAAACGTCTATCGTCTCCAGCAGTTCATCTTCCATGATTTCGTGTCGAATATTCCCAACGACTTCATCAGTTCGAGAGGTTGAAGAATGGCCAGGATGTGGTCTTGGACTGACGTTGCCTATTTAAATCGCGCATACCGTTCGCAGACTTTTTTTTTTTTTTTTTTTTCATTGCCTGCACCTTGAAACCTTGCCCGAGCACTGTCACTGCCTCTACCGGGTGTTACCCCGAGCAAATAGATTTTCATGCACACTCTTTCTATCTATCTATCTATCTATAGCCCGACGCCCTAATCCCGCAAAGGGTGGCCGCAGACAAAACGCCTCCAAGTCACTCTGTCACCCACCATTTGACTCCCCTCCCCCCAACTCACCCCCCCCTCCCTCATATACCTCTCAACTCCATCCCTCCACCTCATCCTCGGTCTACCCCTCCCTCTCCCTCCCTCCACCTCACCTACATACACCCTCTTAGTCAGTCTTTCATTCTCCATTCTCTCCACACGTCCAAACCACCTCAGTGTATTTCTCCTAATCTTTTCAACCACATCCACATCTACCCCACAACGTTCCTTCACTTCTTCATTCGTCAACCTGTCCCTCCACGTCACTCCACATGCTCCTCTCAAGTAACTCATTTCCACTGCTCTCACTCTTGACTTGTTCCCCTCTTGCAATGTCCACGCCTCGCTTCCATACGTCAGGGTAGGGATATCATGCAGTGACTTCTTAACTTCCATACTCACCTCCCTATTTCTCATCACTGCTTTCAGTGTACCAACAACCTTTCTTCCCTGCTGTACCCTTTCAAGTACTTCATCCCCCAAAGTTCCATCCTTACTCATCACACTACCCAAGTACTTGAATGCACTCACATTCTCCATATCCTCACCATCCAACCTCACTGCACACTCTGTGACTTCATTCCTCTCAAACACCATAACTTTACTTTTGTTTACATTAACTTTCAGCTTCCTCCTCCTACACACTGTCCCAAATTCATTCACCAAACCTTGCAACTCCCATTCATCTTCACTCAACAATACTGTATCATCAGCAAACAGCAACACTCAAATTTGCAAACAGCAACACTCAAATTTGCCATAATTGTTTGAGGACGAAAATAGCAAAGTCACATGCACGAACAAAGAAAATATGTCAAAACTACGGACTCGACCCTCTCAGTGCGATGGCACGTGGTAGAATGATTGACCAGACTGCACGCAAGTGGTGCCTACCAGCGCAACGGCAAAATATATCTTTGTTCCCGCTGTCCATCTATTCCGAGAATTTTGCCCCCCCCCAAGCACGAGCGCGTGCGTGCATGCGTACATGTATGTGTGTGTGTGTGTGTGTGTGTGTGTGTGTGTGTGTGTGTGTGTGTGTGTGTGTGTGTGTGTGTGTGTGTGTGTGTGCGCGCATATAATATATTAATTTATATATTTTATTAATTAATACATACAGTAATATAGATAGATAGATAGATAGATAGATAGATAGACAGATGGATAAATAAATAAATAGATAGACAGACAGATAGATAAATAAATAGATAGATAGATATACAATCCGTAAGAGATGAATTGTGTTATGATTAAGAGTTATGTTTTGACCTCTGTTCCAGATTCAGTCATACTACCCCAGCCTCAGTAAGTCTGTCTCAGTCACTTGTTTCTCTCACCGTCATTCCAAGTCTTACTCTTCCAGTATCACTAACTCTCTCTGCACACATGCCACTTTTCATATTCACTTGTCCAGACACACAGCAATACCATACGAGACTCACCTTACCGTAGGGTGTAAGACCAGCTGTGTTTGGAGCAATGCCATTTGACTCCGCACTCTCAGCCCTGAGGGAGAGGCAGAATTAAAGGCAGGGCAAGAGTTGTGGAAAAGTTGTAGGAAGGAGCGAATTTGGGAAAGGTGTTGGAAGGGTAAGGGTGTGGGAAGAGAGCAGGGAGGCATGGGTGTGGGAGCAATGTAGAGAAGACAAGGTTGTAGGAAGGAAGAAGAGAACAAAGGTGTGGGAAGGGAGAGGTGCAGGAAGGACAAGGGTATGTAAAGGGAATGGATGCAGTGAGAATCAAAGTAAGGAATGGGTGTTGGGAGGATAAGCGTGTGGAGTGTATGGAGATTAAGAGTGTGGGGTGTAAGGAGGATAAGGGTGTGGGGTGTAGGCAGGACAAAGGTGTGGGGTGTAGGGAGGACAAGAGTTGACGGCCAGGGAGAGAGAATGCAGAACAATTTCGATGGGAAAATATCTGAGTGACAATGGAAGAGTGAAGGGGGAAGGCAAGTGTTCGGAAATAAGGAATGGAAAACACTGAGAATTATCAACTACCGAATAATTTATATGGTCAGTGTGTTTCAGAAACATTAGATCAAAATAGTAATCATGCTGATTAAGTAAGACTTAAATTTACACCATGAGAGATTATTTTGTGTTACGGAAGTTGTGACTAGGTAGACCTCGCAAAATTTAACCATAGTAAAATGTTGAATGATGTAGTAATGCATTAGATGCGGTTGAAGTTAATGATGGATATCATATATTGTGGTATGAAATATACCGGTTATGTATGAAGTGATGATTATCAAGTAGTGAGGTCGTCAGGTTTAAGTAATACAAACTTTTTAATGGGCTAGCGATATTTTATGAATTATGCAAACGATATACTGCAGTTCTGGCTCACTGATGCGGTGTAATATAGAGTTATGTCGAAATTACGAGAAACGGCATTAAGAACCGGTTACAAAGTCTCCCCGGTCTTTTTATAGATTCACAAAATGGCTAGTATTCATACTGACGACTGTATCAGTTTAGAAGTTATCATTTTGTTGTCTGTTTGCTCTCTCCAGACTAAATTTCAAAACATGGAAATATCTGTCTATCTATCTATTGCCAGACGCCTCAATCCCGTTTGGGGTGGCCACAAACAAATCGCCTCCACGTCGTCCTGTCCCCCGCTATTTCACTGCCCTGCTACCAACTCACACACCCCTCTCTCATATATATATATATATATATATATATATATATATATATATATATATATATATATATATATATATATATACATATATATATATATATATATATATATATATATATATATATATATATATATATATATATATATATATATATATATATATATATATATCTCCACCCCATCCCTCCATCTCATCCTCGGCCTCCCCCTCCCTCTTCCCCCCACCACCTCATTCACACACACACTCTTCGTCAGTCTCTCACCCTCCATCCTCTCCACATGCCCAAACCACCTCAGTGTGCTCCTCATAACGCTTCCTATCACATCCACATCCACACCACAACGCTCCTTTATATCCTCATTCATCAGCCAGTCTCTCCATGTGACTCCACAGGCTCCTCTTAAATAACTCATTTCCACTGCTGTCACTCTTGACTTGTGTCCTTCCAACAACGTCCAAGCTTCACTTCCATACGTTAGAGTTGGTATCACACTATTGTCATATAGTAACTTTTTCACTTCCATGCTCACTTCCCTGTTTCTTATCACTGCTTTCAAAGAACCAGCAACCTTTCTTCCCTGCTGTACCCTTTCAAGAACTTCACCCTCCAAACCTCCATCCTTACTCATCACACTACCCAAGTACTTAAACGTACTCACATTTTCCAATTCCTCACCATCCAACCTCGCTGTACATTCACTGACTTCACCTCTCTCAAAGAGCATCACTTTACTCTTCCCTACATTCACCTTTAGATTCCGTTTCTTACACACTCCCCCAAACTCATCCACCAAGCCATGTAGCTCCCTTCGTCTTCACTCAACAACACAGTATCATCTGCAAACAACAGTACAGGGAGTTTCCAAACACTATCCTCTCTGACCATGGCCACTCCATAATCCACTACCCTACCTTGTACCTCTTTTATTACCTCATCCATGTACAGACTAAACAACCATGGAGACATGACACATCCCTGTTTCAACCCAACCTTCAAAGAGAAAAATTCACTTAGTTCACCATCCACACGCACTGCAGCCTTAGCACCATCATACATACTCTTCACAGCATTCAACAACTTCCCATCTACTCCATAGATTCTTAATACTTTCCACAATCCTTGTCTATCCACCCTGTCATATGCATTCTCCAAATCCATGAAAGCCGCATACAACTTCTTTCCCTTCTCTAGATATTTTTCCACTAAAGATCTAAGAATGAATATTTGATCTACACAACCCCTTCCCTTCCTAAAGCCTCCCTGTTCTTCTCCAACTAATTCCTCTGTTCTTTCTCTAACTCTGTCAATAAGTATCCTACCATACACTTTTCCTATTATACTAAGAAGACAAATGCCCCTATGATTACCACACACTTCTTTTTCCCTTTTTCCTTTGTACAAGGAAATAATTATACCTGACTTCTAATCCTCCGGGACTACCTTCCTCCCAGGCCAATCTGCACATCTTCCACATCCATTCTACTACTATCTCTCCCCCATGCTTCAGCATTTCACAACACACTCCATCAATTCCTGGTGCTTTTTCCAATTTATCTTTCTTCTTGCTTCCACAACTTCTATGCTACTGATTTCTTCCTGTCTTCTCACGTCCCTCCTTCTCCCAGCCATTCCCCAGCCACTTATACTTGCATTACTTCCATCCTATATGTTCAACAATTCCTTAAAGTGTTCTCTCCATCTGCTCACTTTTTCTCCCTTCTCCACTAGTAATCTACCATTTTTATATTTCACTCCCCTGCTAACCTCACTTCCATCCTGTCTTACTCTCTTCATCTCTTTCCAGGACATTTTCTGACAGTCCCTCCACTTTACACTGAAATTCCTTCCAAATTCTTCATCCACCCTCTTCTTACTCTCCCTTACTAATCTTTTCACCTCTCTCTTTCTTTCTGCATATAACTCTCTCTTCCGCCTCTCAACTTCTTCCACGCCCCTATTTCTCATCCATTCATTGTATGCTTTCTTCTTTTGTGCCATAGCTTGTCTCACCTCTTCAGTCCACCATGCTGTTCCTTGCACCCCCCTCCGTCTTCTCTTCATCCCACACACCACATCACATGCTGCATATATTTCTTCTGTAAATATCCTGCACACACTTTCCACGTCCCCCATCTGCTCCAATTCATATTTGCCCAATCGTTCCTCCACTTCTCTCTTATACTCTGCCTTTTTCTCATCCTCTTGTAACCTCTCCACTCTCCTTGCAACTACTCCTTCCACTCATCTTTCCCTTCTTCTATTCCTCCATCTTACTTGGATCCTAATTCTGGCCACCACCACGTAGTGGTCAGAAAGTCCACTCCCTCAACCTCTATAAACTCTTGCATCCATTACACATCTTTGCATCCTTTCATCCACACACACATAATCAATCATTGCCTTCCTTTCATTCAGTTCACCACTCACCCTTCTCATCACTCTCCATGTATACCTGTGGATCATTTTGTGCCTGAAGAGGGTATTGGCTATCACCAACCCCCTCCCAGCACAAATGTCCACTAATGCACTTCCATTCTCATCTATCTCAGCAGGCACACCCCACTCACCAACTATTCCATCCACCTTCACATTCCCTACTTTACCATTCATATCACCGATCAAAAACACTTTCTCATTCCTTCCAAACTTTTCCACGCACACTTCCATTTTGTCCAGAACTTTTCTCTCACTCTGCTAGCATGATCTTGCGTTGGGGCATGCACACACACAATCGCCCACATTTGTATTCCAACTTTCAACTTTACCCACACAATCCTTGACCGAACTGATCCATACTGTCTTATGCTCTTCTTCCATCTTTTACTCACAACTATACATACTCCTTGCTTTGCCCTCTCGTTCTCACCTACTCCTGCACATATACCCCATCCATACTCCCTTTCTCTCACACTTTCTCCTCTCCATTTTGTTTCAGTTATATATATATATATATATATATATATATATATATATATATATATATATATATATATTTATATATATATATATGTATATATATATATATATATATATATATATATATATATATATATATATATATATATATATATATATATATATATATATATATATATATATATATATATATATATATATATATATATATATATATATATATACGTTGCAACTGGGGCTAAAAGTCCTCATATCTTACCTGCTATAATTCTCATTTTCATCTGTTGACTAATATTCTGAACCTGAGAAATGCTTGATATGTTTCTCTGATCACAGAGGATCCCCTCTGATTTGGTGCATTTGAATGGAAACAGACATGCCCCATAAAGCAGATGCAGCAGAATTATCGGCGACAAATTTTGTTCAAGACTGTGCCAACTACACGAAGGGACACTACTGTGAATCTCAGACTGTGAGAGCAATTCCTGAGAAGTTAGAAGGAAAAATAGTTTATGGGAACTAATTGCACTGACTATAAAACCAGCCCTGTTGACGTATCTAAAGAGTGTGACCGTCTCAATGTCTGAGACTGAAGCACTTACCTGGGTGTGTGACAGTCGTGTGTGAGAGCAATGTAGGCTGTCTAACCTCCAGGTCGTACAGTAACCTAACCACCTCCATGACAGACCTTGGACCACTCACCAGGGTGTGTGACAGTCGTGGGTGAGGGTGATGTATCTAACTCCCAGGTCATACAGTGACCTCACAACCCCCATGCTGCCAGCCAGGCCGTGACCTCCTTCCACTCCCACCAGGCTGGACACCACCCCACGCTCAAACAACGCCACCACCTCTGAAACACCACCAGACTCCAGGTATTATGTGTAACTCACGCAACACGAGGCTGTAACCAGCATAACACACTGCCTGCCTGATTGTCTCTGTGGCAAACATAACAACCGATACTGTAAGATAAAAAACTATAATGTAAAATGGAATATTACCACAATTACCGGTCAATATAATAACAGTAAAAACACATTTAGGATCGAGTTTCGTGTGCATTAGTGTGAGTGAATCACTCTCTCTCTCTCTCTCTCTCTCTCTCTCTCTGGAGAAAAAACAACCCCAGACAGAGTCATAATAATTAAAAATTATTATGCAGTATATTATACAATATAACTGCTGTAGACTATATGCAATATACTGTACATATAGTACAGCCATCCCTTGGTTGTCCTGCACTTGGTTATAGTAGTTCTCGTTATCACTTCAGGATGAAAATCTGCACTTCTGTCGTTATCCCGCATTTTTGGATGAAAAAATAAAAACTTTGTTATTGCTCACCTAAGCTGGTTTCTACCAACAGTGATATTGCAATATCTGTGGTTCCTGATGGCTTTTGGGGATTGGAAGATGAGGCCTTACTCGAGGAGTTAATCCCAGATGGTGAAAACCACTAACTCTCCACTTCTAACCTCAGAACCCCTTACCTCAAGCCCATCTCTGGTTTGCATTTGGCTCTACATATTCTTCCTTTTCAAATTTTCCGCTAACCTAACCATGCCTATGTATGCTTCTGACACCCACCATAACAGTATTTATGTATGTATTTAGTGGGTCTAAATTGTCATAAATGGGAAAATTTGGTTTTACAAGTGGGGTGCCCAGTACCATATATGATAAATCCTATAGGTTCTGTGTTTGCGTCATTGTGTATTAGGCTTGGTACCAATTATGCAGGATAACCAAGGGATCACTGTACAGCATAATATACATTGAATATACTGGGAGATCATCATTTTTCTTCAGCTTTTTGTTTTACCAAAGACCTTCATGGGATTCTCTGATTATTTTCCTTTATAAGTGGTGAATACCATATTTAAAAAAAAAAAAAAAAAAAAATTCTGCAATACCCAATGGCACCAATGACGGACAGTTGCCATCATGTGATCCAGAGAACAGATGGACGTCATCACAAAACTCAATTTTAGGCATTAAATTTCCCTCATCAGTGGTGATTTATCCAGACATATTAAAATTTCATAACCTAAACTAATTCATCCTAATCTAACACAGCCGATCTTTTGCGAATTTAATGGAACATCCTGATCTAACCTAACCTATCACTTACGTATTTTCCTTGTTTACCGATGGACCCTCTTCATACTAATTATAAGCATTAATATTCACCTTTACAAAGTCACTGAATCACTTCAGAGGTATGCGAAAGTTTTAGCTAATGATGAAATTAAGAGGTAGGTTTGTTTCTTAAAGGATACCATATACTGTACATACAGTAATACACGTTGAAAATATAGGCATCCATTGGCAGTGGGCCTGATGAGGTCCCTAATGTCCTCAAGAACTGTCCTTCCATGCGTACACCTTGCCAAAGTCAACTCTTTCTCCTTTGTCTGTCAACTTGTACCTTTCCTTCTTGCTGGAAATTTGCTCTCATTCAGCCTGTCCCAAAGAAGGGTGACATTCCCAGCCCTCTAACTCCCATCCAATCACTTTAACATCCTCTATTTCAAAAGTTTTTGAATTTATTCATAATAAAAAGAAAACAAGCATCATTTTATATCACAACCTTCTTTCCAATCGTCATAATGGGTGCTGCTAGGGACGCTCCAATGGTGATATTGTCACCTACCTTTTAGACTCCGGGCCATCATCCTTTCGGGACTTTGGCTTTTAACAGTCTGACATAAATCTTTAGTTTCCAAACTCCCTTTTAAGATTTCTATCCTCTATCTGTGTGTTTACCTCTAGCTTCTTTTCTCATCGTTCAATAGCTGTTGTTGTAGAGGGCCTGCGTTCTTCTAGAGCTATCAATAGTGGTGTTCCACGGGGCTCTCTCCTTTCTATTCAACTTTGTCTTCTAAGCTGTACATCTAACTGTATCCACTCATAACTTGATGACAACACCCTTCACCTTTCCATCCGGCTCCCGCAGCATCCATCTCAGTATTTACTTCCACAGACAAAGGATGAGGCTGTGGCACACCTAATGTCTGACTCGGCCAATATCTCTGATTAGGTTAAAAGTAGTCTTATTGTTTTGAATGCTTCATAAACTCAGTTGTTAGCTCTTTCAAGCCTTCAAAATCTGCCGCAGGAGTATCTCCTAATTTTTCGCACTATCCACCTGAATCATGGATCATATTTATACATACCTGGAGTTTTATTATCTTAGGTTTTATTTTGGAAAGGTTATATTACTGCTCTTGTAAAATTTGCTTCCAAGATATTAGGTGTGCTAAACCGACTCCAAAACTTCTTTACCCCTGCGCAGCTGTAGACTTTATACACGGGGTTTTCTCGCCCCTGTTTAGAGTAAAACTCTCAGGTGTGGGGACTCTCCCCCCATAAGCTCTTTTCAACAGGGTGGAGTGAAAGGCCTTTTGTCTCATTAACTCTCCTTCTCTTACCGGCTTCCTTCATTCTCTGTCTCTTCGCCACATGGTTGCATCTATATCTCTTTTCTATCGCTACTTCTGTCATCACTACTCCTCTGAGTTGTCCACTTGAATCCTACCACTACTACAGTGGGCACGCAGCACCCGTCTAGCATGAAACTCTCATCCCTTTTCTAACCTACTCTCTGTTGCAAGAGTTAACCATTACTCCCAATCCTTCATGTCTCCCTCTGTATTTCCTTCCGCCTATAAACTCCAGTCTTTGAAACGCAGTGTGTCCAGGCATCTCGAAATAAACAGATCTTGAATTTTGCTCTCTATTATCTCGGGTTTGCTTTTTCTTAGAGGGAGCAATCTTGCCATCCTCTAACTTTGGGTTCCTTCCTTGTATTAAAGAAATAGATGAAAGACTTTTTTTTAAACAGCAGATGAACAATGGAAGCAAAAGCAATTTAACAGTAAAAAAGAGACAGTCCCTACATGGGATTACAGATGAACTCCATTCATAAATGAAGTAAAAAAATCTGCATCAATCGGACTTGAACTTCTGTAGATTCAAGTCTGGGGTGGAAACTGGGGCTCGATTTCTATGCAGTACAGTACAGTAATTAACAGTATTATACTCAGCTACTGTAGACTCCACTCACCATATTGCAGCACCAGAATTACTTTTGATATCCCATGTGGTTAGTGGCGTCGATCACGTGTTATTTTGAGTTCGTCTCCCATACCATACCGCCACTGCAATGCTGCTGACGATACCAGTTTAACACTGCCTTGTCCAAGTCCTCATCCATTGGCTTAACCATTATTTTCCACTCCTGACACCGTGAGGTCTCCCATACACAACCTGATGACTCGGAATCTTATCATGCTCGTTTCTAATGTCATGTAGGGTGGTACAAGGGGGTGCAGTAGTGCATTACACGTATCATGCGATTCAATGCGGATAATTCATCAGATTTTTTTTTTTATGCGAAGAAGGAACCAAAGGCCATGAGCCCGCAGTAACAGTTCCCTCCAACAGAAAAACAAAATACAATAGAGAGCCAAATTCAAGATCCGATCATTTTGTGATGCCTGGACACACTGCGTTTGAAAGACTGGAGATCATAGGCAGCAGGAAATACAGACAGAGGGAGACAGTTCCAGAGCTGACCTGTTGCATAAATGAAAGACTGGGAGTAACGGTTAACTCTTGCATTAGAGAGTTGGACAGAAAAGGGATGAGAGTTTGCTGCCAGACGGGTGCTACGCGCTCATCGTGAAGGTGGAGGAATGGAAGCAGACAGTTCAGAGGAGCAGTGACCATTAAAGTAGCGACAGAAAAGAGATAAAGATGCAACAGTGCGGCGAAGAGACAGAGGTTGAAGGGAGTCAGTAAGAGGAGGAGAGTTAATGAGACGAAAAGCCTTTGACTCCACCCTATTGAGAAGACATGTATGTGGGGAGCCTCCCCACAAATGAGAGTTGTACTCCACACAGGGGCGGATAAAACCCCTGTATAGAGTCAACAATTGTGCAGGGGTAAAGAAAGAGCGGAGTCGGCTTAGCACACCCAATCTCTTGGAAGCAGATCATCCATGTATCTCCTTTTTCTTCTCCAAGGAAATGGTTCCCTTGCGTGTTTGGTAAGAAACGAAGCAGTGTTCACATAAACTGAAGGCACACTCATACTAAATGGCTTACAGTATGTAACTGAGTCTTCGGGGTTTAGGCACACGGTTGTCAAAGCGTTAAGATTGATGGTAGACCATTTCATTCAGCATGGGAAACTGAAAGTATGAAAATAATAAGTGAAATTGTTGGAATTTTCTTTTCAAACCTCTTCTTGCACCCTACATATGTCCTGTAGTCACTTACCAACAGTCGAAATGAATCATCATCAATTTTGTCATCCTCCAGGAATAATTAATTATAAATACATGTGTGTATATATTTTTACTGAAAAAAAGACCAGTTCATTTAGCTAGGGAAGCCGAAATTATGATTTAAACCAAAGAAATTGTTCAGAAATTCATGTTAGACTTCTACTAGGGTTCTAAATATGTATTGCAGGCCACATTTTTTATGCAAGGAAGGAGTCAAAGGCCAGAAACCTGTAAAAGTGTCCAAGAAAAAAACAAAAACAAGATAACAGAGACCCAAATTCGAGATCCATTCATTTCGATATGCATGGGCACTCTGAGTCTGAAAGACTGGGTGTCTAAGGCAGCAGGAAATACAGTCTGAGGAAGACAGCTCCAAAGTTGACCTGTTGCATACACGAAGGGCTGGGAGTAACGCTTTACTCTTGCATTAGAAAGAAGGATAGAAAAAGGGAGGCAGGTTTGATGCTAGATGAGTGCTACAGGCCCTCTGTAGTGGTGAAGGAATGCAAGCAGACAGTTCAGAGGAGCAGTGACCATGAAATAGCGATAGGAAAGAGAAAAATGCAACAATGTGGCAATGAAACAGAAGTTGAAGGGAGCCAATAAGAGGAGGAGAGTTAATGCGATGAAAGCATATGACTCCACGTTGCTGAGAAGAACTTATGCGTTAAGCCTCCCCACACATGAGACATGTACTCCACAGATCGGGGAATAATACCTAAATATAAATCTAACAACCATGCAGGGGTAAAGTAGTTACCGAGTCGGGTTAGCACAGCTGATATCTTGGAATCAGATTTTACAAGAGAGGTTTTACGACCTTTCCATGAAAAATCCTAAGAAAATTAAACCCAGAGAATGTTCAAAGATGATGTAGGATTGAGTTGGAGATTATTAAAGCTTAGAGGACTCTCCTGCGGAAGATTATAATGGGCTGAAATGTTTAAGTGCTGAGTTGTTGATGGATAAAAAACAAAAATATTACTTTTACCCAAATCAGATATATCAGCCAAGTCAGACATTAGGAATGCCATGGCCTCATCTCTTGTTTGTTGAAGTAATACCAGAGATGTATGCTGCGAGAAGTGAATGGAGAGGCGAAGGGTGTAGTCATCGGTGTATGAGTGGATAAGTTTAGATGAACAGCGTAAAAGGTCTGTGATGAATAAAAGGAAGAGTTCATGATTTGACAGAACCCTGAGGAATGCTACTATTGATAGATCTAGGAGAAGAATGGTGGTTGTCTACGACGGCAACTATAGAACGACCAGAAAGGAAGCTAGAGATAAAGGCACAAATAGAAGGATAGAAAACGTAAAGACTGCAGTTTGGAAAGTAAAGATTTATGCCAGACTAGATCGAAAGCATTTGATAAAATTGTTTTTAATGCATGGAAAAAAGAACCGAAGACCAGAAGCCCTTAAGATTGTTTCCTCCAAGAAAAAACAAAACAAAAACAAGATACCAGAGATCGAAATTTAAGATCGGTTTATGTCGAGTTGCCTGGCCACATTGTGGTTTAAAGACTGGAGGTCACAGCCAATAGGAAATACAGACAGAAGACAGATCAAGAGTTGATCTGTAGCACACATATCAGAAAACTGAAGAGAAACGGAATGAGAGTTTGTTGCTAGAAGGGTGCTATGCACCCGCCATAAGGGGAGAGGGATGCAAGCAGACAATTCAGAGGAGCAGTGATCACTGAAGTAGCGACAGAAAAGAGATAAAACTACAACAGTGTAGCGAAGAGACAGAGGTTGAAGGAAGCCACTAAGGGGAGGAGAAATAACGTGATGAAATGCCTTTGACTCGACCTTGTTGAGAAGAGCTGTATGTGGGGAGCCTCCCCACACATGAGAACTGTACTCAACGAAGGAGCGAATAAAACCTGTGTATGAAGTCAACAACTGTGCAGGGATAAAGAAGGCACGGAGTCGGCTTAACACACCTAATCTCTTGGAAGCAGATTTTACAAGCGAGTTAATATGATATTTCAAACATAAATCCTGAGATAATGACACCCCAAGTATATTTAAAGATGGTGTAGGATTGAGTTGGATAGGCCTATTGTTAAACATTGGAGAATACTCCTGCGAAAGATTTTGGCAAGGTGAAAGATGTAAGAACAGAGTTTTTGAAGCATTAAAACCGACAAGATTACTTTTACCCCAATCAGAGATATATGCCACGTGGAACATTAGCTGTGCCATAGCCCCATCCCTTGTTTGTTATAGTAACTGCTGAGATGGACGTTGCAGGGAGCAAATAGAAAGGTGAATGGTGGTCATTAGTGCATGAGTGGAGAGGGGTAGATGTACAGCTTAGAAGGTCATTGATTAACAGAAGGAAGAGAGTTGGTGATAGGACAGAACCCTGTATTACACCACAAATGATAGCTCTAGGAGAAGAATGGTGACCGTCTACAACAGCGGCTACAGAACTACCTGAGAGGAAGCTAGAGATGAAGGCACAGATAGGATAGAAACTGTACGAGGGCATTTTGAAAATTAAAGATTTATGTGCGATTCGATCGAAACCCTTTGAGATGACAAGTCGTAAATCACACACACACAAAACAGGACATCGATCCCGAAGAGGTGACACTTTGCTGGTACAAAATGGATACACTGTAGACATCCCCTGAAGAGAACAAGCAACTCGTTGACTACCACTTCCTGTAATGGACAAAAAATCTGGGCCAATTTTCCACAGTCTGTAATTTGCAGGAGGCAATGTGGTGGAGGCAAAGTGTAGGTTCCTCAGGATTTCGAGATACCTGAGACATATACTCGTATTTACCAAACTGAAGTGTGCTGGAAAGCTCATCCATTGACTGATACTTGCTCAGCACTTGCTTTTTGACATATAGCGAGACCATAGTCAGTGCAGGCCACAAACACGTCTCACTGACATTCACTGCCCCCCAGCTCCTTCACCTTAGCAAATTCATGAACATGCAGCCCCACTGCAGCAAAGTGTGTAAAAACTACCCACTTCGTCGGCCAAAATTGTACCATGGACACTGAAAAATATGCTAGGAAAATATCTTTGACAGAGAAAGTGGTAATGTACGGGGATTGTGGTTTACACCCACCTCTGGCTCATCAGAGGTCAGAGGTTCTAGCTGAAATCCCATGCCTTCCATCCACACGAAGAAATCTAGTCTACCATCGAGTGGGAGGCAGGCTGGGCACTGATCATGTGCTCCAGATGCCGCTTCCCTTCGGTCTAAACGACGGCCTACACGCCCAGGTGGTCGACCTCTATCACAACGGGGTGGGAAGGCTGAAACAGAGGAACTGAGGGGGATGAAACATGTCCCAGCATATCTGATGGTGATGCTGCTGGTGATGACGGCAACCCTTGTTCTTATATGGTGCACAGAAGAATGGCAAAATGGTAGAGAACTCACCTTGAACGTACAATTCTGGGGCGAAGGCGGTGGTGTGAGGGAGGCATCATGGTCTGAGCAAAACATGTGAGAGTAACTGTGCATTATGCGACAGTTCTTCTGCACTTCACTTCCTGTTTCTTCTTCCGAGTCTTCACTTGTTACTTCTTCCTCTGAACTTTCATCCATTTCTAATGATGGTATGAGTGTTGAGGAGTGTTCAGGGGGATTGTTCATGTCACTTTCCTCCAGGATAGGCAGCATAGGACGGGAGAGGAACGAAGGTGGCATGTCCTCCATGTGGTAGCTCTCCTCTGAAGAGGACGATTTATTGCTTCTTAACCGAGAGACTCGTACCTCTATATCAAGCACTACGGCTCTAGCACCAAACTCCTTCTAGGAATGCCTTGGTGGGGGTGGAGGAGGCGTGCTGAAGGCAGGCAGGCAACTAATCAAATGATGTGGACATTTTGTATTCCCGCAAAGGATGCAAACGCATAACTGGCACTGCGCGTAAAGAGATCGGCTGAATGTAATGGGATGCCACAGACCATTTGAGACTTAATTTGTAAGCTTGCTTTTCAAACAATGGCGTAGCCACGGCTGCGTTAGTACATGTGACCTGAGGTGACTATATTGTAACCCTCAGGTTTGTGTATGATGGTGACCCTGAGATTAAGGGTTAAAGTAGCGGCAGTAATTAAAGTAAGAAGAACGACACTTCTTTAAAAAAAAAAAAAAAAAGTCTTAATGGTGGTAAAATTAAATCAACAGATGATTATCACAATGCTTTTTCTTTGTGTGTGTGTGTGTGTGTGTATCTATCTATCTATAATCAACCTCGATATATATATATATATATATATATATATATATATATATATATATATATATATATATATATATATATATGCAAACTAACCACGGGAGAAATTAAAGGAGCGACAGTGAGTACTTTCGTATATTACATCTTCAGACAGAGTGAGTCAGAAACGTAAAGGGTAGAGGTCTTTTATGCACACCCACAGCAGGTAGTGGCACAACTGAAATGTGAAAAAATGAGGAAAACTTATGGACAAGGCCTCAGATCTGCCGTAATGGTTTGAGGATGAAAACAACAGAAGCCATATGCACAATGGAAAAAAAAAAAAAATCGGAAATACGGACTTGACTCTCCCAGTGCGATGCCACTTGGCAGAATGATTCACAAACAGTGTGCAGTTGGTGCCTGCCAGTGGAACGGGAAACATTTCTCTTTTTCCGCACTATCCATCTGTTACAGAAATGTTTGGGTCCTCCTCTCGAGTATTAACACACACACACACACACACACACACACACACACACACACACACACACACACACACACTTGACGGATGGAAGTGCCATTGATACACATGCCAACAGAAGGCAGGCGGCCAGCACGACATGAAGGCCAGGGATGATGAATGACGAAACATGTGATGAACTCCATTGTACGCGGCGGTACTGTAGTGGAAGACTAGAGGGTTAGGCGAGACAGTGACCTTTGGAGGGCGGGGGGAGCTGACACGTTGTCATTCAATTTGGGATGGGATACATGAGGAAATAAGAGTATGAAATTGACTGAAGACCTAGAGGATTAATGCTTGGTGTGTCTCACACAGGTATGACTACATCACCAGGAGATGACAGGGAACAAATTAGAAAGAAAATTGCCAGATTTCACATCAAAAGTAGTGTTCTGGTGATAAGACTTAAGGCAGTGTTTGGGTGGTGGCACTCATGCTGAATGGCACGTATTTCAAATTTTGGGCTTCAATGGGTTTTAAAAAATTAACCATTTTCTGTGAACGATAGTGATGCACACTTAAAATGACCATAGCTCATGTTTACATTCTTTTCATATGTGCCAGGAATTGGACAAGATTCTATTACATTTCTTTCATCTAAGCTTTTTGATATTGCTAGAATCTTGGAGCCTGTCCAGTCAATATGGTGATCACTGGATGCTTTGTGATGAAATAAACCACTACTCTGTTGGGCTGCTCTTGGGTGTCTGCCCTTTCCTCTCCTCCATCCTTCTTTCCATCCATCCTCTTCTGTCTTTCTTTCCTTCATTCTTTCCTCTTTCTTCTGCCTGCTGGTGAATTTACACTCCCTCTTGTGTCTTTCTTTCCTTCATTCTTTCCTCTTCCTTCTGCCTGTGGGTGACTACACTGAGTGACAAGCCAAATGGTTTCCTGTACACCAGTAAACTATTTACTATGTTGGGTGGTAATCATATAACCAAATTTTGGCTCCTGGTGGTTTAGTGGGTAATAACTGTGCTACAATCGGATTGAGCCGGTGAAGGTTTATATCCAAGGGGTGGTTGGGGTTTATTGCTCACGCAATGCCACTCAGGGATGAGTGAGGCTGGTCACTCTCATCTTAAATGCCAGGACCAACTTGCCTAGCTCCGGGCTCCTACGATTCTCATGGGGCAACGTAGGATAAGATGATATATATATATATATATATATATATATATATATATATATATATATATATATTTATAATCACTGACATTACAGTTAGTGATCGCGAAGTACTACCTGCAATTAGCAAATTAAAAGAGAATAAAACACCGGGACCGGACGAAGTATCTCCACGTGTATTGAAGGAACTACAGACTGAAATATCAAAGCCTTTATCTGAACTTTTTGACTTATCACTTAAGAGCAGTAAGGTGCCACATGAATGGAAGGTTGCTAACGTAACCCCAGTATTCAAAAAAGGTAACAGAACACAGCCAGAAAAGTACCGGCCAATTAGTTTAAAATCAGTGATTTGCAAATTGCTTGAAACTATTATCAGAGACAAGTTTGTGAAACAGAATCAACAGCCTCATCAAAGATTCGCAACATGGTTTTCGTAATAATCCCTCTTGCCTCACGAATCTGCTGGACTTTTTCAATGATGTGCTTAGTATGTATGACGACACTAAATCTGTTGATGTTGTTTACCTCAATTTTCAATAGGCTCTTGACAAATTTTGACAAAGTTCCACACAAAAGACCCCTTGAGAAGCTAAAGGCATATTGTTTCAGCAGCAGTGTTCTCGGGTGGGTAGAAGATTAGCTCACCGGACGAAAGCAAAGAGTTATAATAAACGGAAAAGAGTCAGACTGGATAAACGTTACAAATGGAGTGCCGTAGGGTTCAGTGTTAGGTCCGATTCTTTTCTTAATATATATAAATAATAATGATGAAGGATTATGTTGTAAAATTTCAAAATTTGCTGACGATACTAAAATAGGTAACACAGCAGATACAGCACTGCAGAAGCAGGCAATTCAAAGCGATCTTGAACAACTATTTAATGGCCCAAGTTTGGAAAATGGATTTCATTATTAATAAATGTAAAGTACTAAACACTGGCAGTAAAAATGTAAGAGCTGGTTATAGCATGAATAATGTCCAACTTGATAGGGTAAACCATGAAAAAGATTTAGAAGTTATAATAACTAACGATCTAAAATCAAGCAAACAATGTACAGAAGCAGTGAAAAAAGCCAATAAATGAATAGGATTCATATTGCAGGTAGAGCATTTGAATATAAATCAGGTAATATTGTCCTCACTTTGTATAATTTCTTAGTATCCCCGCACTTGGAGTACTGCTTCAATTTTGGTCACCGTATTACAAAAAGGATATCGAAAAGCTTGAAAGAGTACAGCGAAGGATGACAAAGATAATACGTAGATTGAGAAATAAACCATACGAGGAACGTTTAGAAGCCCCCACTCTCTTTACCCTAACTAAACGGAGGTTACAAGAAGATTTAATTAAAGTATTTAAAATATTCAAATGACATGATAACATGGCTGTCGATAACTACTTCACAGCTGATCACTCATATTATGCTAGAGGCAATGGTCATAAAATAGTGGGCATAAAATAATTGGCAAACAATTCCAGTCACATGAAGCTAAGCATTTCTTCTTTAATAAAGTTGTAAATATATGGAACAAATTGCCCTCCAATGTAGTAAATTGTAATACAGTACTAACCTTTAAAGATCGCTTGGATAAGTATCTGTCATCTAACCCCCAGCTTAATATGTTTACTTCTGAATAAAACATTTGTGTATACATAATATATTTTTTCTTTCTTTAGAGCCTGGATCAATTTATTAAATGCAAATATAGTATATACACAGACTAGGATAAACACAGATAGCCTTGAGTTAACGGTCACTACTCATACATTCGACTTGTGATGGGCTGAGGATCACTGAGGACCCCTGTTATTCAAGGTACCCCCATCGGGATTTTATTTAAATGTACCAGGAGTCACTGCTTCAGGAGGTGATCTGTGTACTTGTCCCACATGGGAAAGTTCCTTGTCACAGTGGAGTAAATGAAGCTGAGGCCTGATTGACTGCTACCTACCTTAATTGCGCCAGGCAAGGATGCCGCACCACCCCTGAACATCCACATTGTGCACTGTGCAATTTCCATGCTGTGTCCGCAGATGACTCATTAACTTAACGTACCCGTGTGTAGTGTCATGCGCTAGTTAGTTATATATGCATTCGATTATTCATTTTACTTTACTGCTTTCTCTTTCAGGTTATTCATACCGTTAGCTTATTGATAAAATATTATAGAATGTAACTTTTCCTTTTCAGTCTTTCCTGTGAAATTTTCTTGTCATTTCTTCCATGCTGCATGGTGGTTTTTCTCACTTTTTCTTGCCAGTTTTAACTGGAAGGTTTGGAGGCAGGGAAAGCCTTCTTGCTTTCCTTATCCTTCAGCATGCAGAATTAGATCTCGTAGTCATAGTCTACTCTGTAACAAACAGCCTCGAAAGGATCATAAGGTCTGTTGCTGTTTGCTTTCCTTTGTACTCCTTTGTAATTTGCACACACACACACACACACACATCATCATCATAAGCCGTTTAAGTATCCACTGCAGGACCGGCCTATCCCAACCGAAGTAGGGACGATACAGCCAATGTATCTCTACCAAGTGGCTTAGGCTGTCTGGTAGAGATTGTATGTAGGATGAGAAGTGCTTGTGAGTGTAACTGTAGTGTTGTAGTGGCTTTGGGTGTGTGTGTCGTCTGTGAACCAAGTGTAATCGGCCCGCGCAAGCCGACTGGGTGCGAACATACTTTACAGTATGCGACACTCAAGCACAGCACCCCTGGGGTCCGCCAAAGCAGTAAATGGCCGGCAGAAAGCTTCGAAAGTTTATTACCCTGGCGGGGCGCGAACCCTCGCTCTCCAGTGTGCGAAAAAGCACACTTTACCACTGTACCACAGAGGCTCTCTCGCTCTCTCTCTCTCTCTGTCTCTCTCTCTCTCTCTCTCTCTCTCTCTCTATATATATATATATATATGTTGTGTGTGTGTGTGTGTTGTGTGTTAGAGAGAGAGAGAGAGAGAGAGAGAATATTTGTTCCAAAATTTTAAGTTCATACAACGCAGGCATATGATGATGCTTTGCAGCAAAAATTAGTTTAATCATAGAATTAATGTTCATGACTCGTCCCTGATGCCAGACTTACATATAGTTCAGCAGATGAAGATCAGTGAAGCATCTTTATCTATTTTCTATTGCTACTTCAATGGTCACTGCTTCTCTGAACTGTCTACTCACATCTCTCCACCCCTATGGTGGGCACGTAGCACCCGCCTACGAACAAAATCTCATCCCTTCTCTGTCCAGCTCTCTAATGCAAGAGTTAGCCGTTACTCCCAGGTTTTCATGTATGCAACAGGTCAATTCTAGAACTGTCTCCATCTGTCTGTTTTTCCTATCGCCTACGATCTTCAGTCTTTCAAACGCAGTACGTCCATGCATCTCGAAATGAATGGATCTTGATTTTGTCTCTCTGTTATCATGCTTTGGCTTTTTCTTGGAAGTGCAATCTCCAGGCCCCTGGCCTTTGGTTCCTTCTTCCATGCATAAAAAAGGGTGATAAATTATAACATGCACAGTAATCTGAGGTATAACAAGCATATCTCTGATCTAGTACTCATTTCTAAAGCATTATTTAATATTGCACAACGTGACCTAACAAGGTTGAGTTCGACAGGTACAAATAGAAAAAAAATGGGTGTGGCAAACAGTACCAGTATATGTCAGCTAATGCGAAAGCGAGCGAGCGCGCACGCACGCACGCACGCACACACACACACACACACACACACACACACACACACACACACACACACACATATATATATATATAGATAGATAGATAGATAGATAGATAGATAGATATTGGAAGTAGGCCATTTATAACACATGTTTTATTAAGTCTACAGCAGTTGCAGAAATGCTCAGTTCATATGTAGTTTCCTCAATGCTTCTGACAAACATTCATTGATCGTTGCTCAGAGTACTAAGTTTCCCCATTCCATTTGATTTATGGAGACGTCTTCCGGCCATCAGTAGGCCATCTTTAGGAGACAGTGCATGGTGGAATGCTCGAGCTAGAATGTAGGTTCACCAAGTGATAGGGAAACCGGTATTTATGCCTCATGGCTGTATCAGGTGATGGAGGATGATAAGTACTCAGTCAATCGGAGTACAAAGCACACCAGAGGGCACTCAGCCAGTCAAACTGCACCGTGCTGTCTGCTGTTTGATGGTGGAGAAAATTGTTGTATGCTTACATATGGCTGTTTTTTAAAGGTTATTATCAGCTTCCGTAAATACTTAGCCTCCTCGTGTCAGGTTCTTTATGGAGGATAAAAATTTGGACTGCAAGTTGTTGTCTGGTTAAGGCAAGATCATGACTTCTGCTATTGTTGTGTTGAATTGCATCTTCCTGTACGTGAACTTTGATCCTCATGGATAAGGCGGGTGTGGTGATGCATATACGAAGTCTGTCCAGAAAGAAACCACCTCACTTCGTCATCGAGTTTCACACGCCTGAGTGAATATGTGTTTAGTGTACATGGCAAATTTTACTTTATATTTTCAATCCTATGAAACTGGAGACCTTTTAGTGTGGATTTCAACTTTGGTATGAACCAAAAAATAAAAAATAAAAGTCCACATGGGCCAGATCCGGAGATTCGGGCGGCTGGAGGACAATAGTCGTCTCGTGCTTCGCCAAAGAAAAAGAAAGAAAAAAAAAAAAACACGGATAAGGAGTGACGCACGAGTAGATGCATTGTCATGGTGCTGCATCTAGGTTTTGTATGTCCTTTCCGCAGGCCTCATCCTTCACACTGCCTCTGTCAAACGTTTCAGGAAGTCCAAGTAAAACTCTTTACTGACTGTCTGTCCACGTGGAATAAACCCATGATGAGAGACGCCCTTCCAGTAAAAAATGACGATCATCACCTTCACATTTGAGCGACTCTGATGTTTTTTGTCTTTTGCGTGACAGAATTCCAACCCACTGCGACGACTGCCTTTTTGTTTCCACGTCATAGCCGTATAAACACGTTTCATAACCTGCTATGATATTTTTCTGAACATTTTCATCATCATTCGAACAATCAAACAGCTCTTGACTGGCTGTGATACTGCTCTCTTTCCGCTCATCTGTCAGCAAACGTGGCACTAATTTTGCGGCAACACGATGCATCTTCAGTTTTCGATTAATATCATGAAGCACGAACTTTTACAGATGTCTATTTCATCAGAAACTGCACGGACAGTCAGGCGACGATTCTCACGAATCACAGTACACACTTACTCAGAGTGATTGTCGTCTCTTGATGATGGAGGCCGCCTAGATTTAGGATCATCTTAGTTGGATGTTCTTCCCTACTTTAACCACTGAAGCCACGTATGCTATTGTGTATGGCTCAAACAATCTTCCTTATAATCCTGTTGCAACATTTGGAAAGTCCCTGTAAAAGTTTTTCCCAATTTGAAACAGACATTATTCTTCAAGATCTTTCATTGTTCAACTTGCTACAAACAAGCGCATTAAACACACGTTCACTCTAGCACGTCTACCTAGATGACTAATTGACATGGTGTGATGTGGCTACCGTTAGACTAAAGCTCTAAGTCGCAGCTAAACAGAGCTGCCGTCGCGATCACACAATGCCAACTAGTTGATGTGCTATTAAAAAAGTTCGTTTTTTTTTTCGACAGACCTTATATATCGAGAATTTTGGCAACTGCAGTCAGCAGTGTTGCATGTATAGTGACATACCAGGTTCACATAATGAAAAGGACTTGGTGGTGGGAGACAGCTATTTCTCATGTATGGCTTGAATGTTCTTGTTTTATTATAGCTGATCAGCTTTAATTGTTCGTCAGGATCAGTGGGAATTTCATTTGTGGTTACTATATTCTTCAGGCCTTCTCATTACTCTTGTCAGCACATAACATAAAGTTCCTGTAATAGAGGTCAATGTTCAGAATATGCATGCAGCATACATGCAACACAGGTGACGGCAGACGCCTAAATTCTCGATATACATACTTTACCACGACCACCCCTTATTTAAGAGGAAAACAGCTCACCTAAAAGAAGATGCAATTCAACGCCACAAAGGATAAGTCATGGTCTTGCCTTGGCCAGACCACAACTTGAAGACAAAACTAATATCCTCCGTAAATAACTTAGCAGGAAGAGGCTAAGGGTTTACAAATGCTGATTACGTATGCTCCAATAAACCAACAAGACGTAAGCAGACAACTGCCGGAATATTCTCTACCATCAAGTAGCAAATTGCAAAAGGAGCAGTCTGATTAGTTGAGTGCCCTCAGGTGTGCTCTGAACACTGATTAGCTGAGTACCAATCATCCCCATCACCTGATTCAGATATGAGGCATCAATACCGGTTCACCTGCCACCTGGTGAACCTTCATTCCAATTTGAGCGTAACACCAAACACTATCTTCTAAAGAATGTCGGCTGATGGCCGAAAGACGTCTCGAGAAATCAAAATGGAATGTGAAAACTAACTCAATACTCTAAGTTACAACCACCGAATCCTTGTCTGAAGCACTGAGAAAACAACATAATTATAAACTGAACATTGTTGTCACTGCTGTAAACCTCAATAAAACATTTATTATAATGGCCTACCATTATATATATATATGTGTGTGTGTGTGTGTGTGTGTGTGTGTGTGTGTGTGTGTGTGTGTGTGTGGATTTTAAGGATGTAACCATTACTGTAGTCTAATGTTTCTTCATAAACATAGTATTTTTTTCCAACTAATCCAAGTTCTCATCCCTGTATTTTTCTCTTTTTCATCAGTCAAACGTCATACTTTGATTCTCTTCAATGTATTTTTAGCCTCCAGTTACCTCTATCATTCCATTTCATTTTCCATCATCCTATTCCTGTTCCTCCATTCTCTTGCCTCCTCTGTTCTCTCCTCAATCCTCTCTCAACCCACACACACACACTTGAGATCTTTGAGCCCCTCACACGCTCCCTGAATTCCTGTGTAAGCTTCTGAACAGAATTTGGGTAAACCAGAATACACTGACTCCCTCTGGCAGTGTTGTAGTATTGGTTCACACTCGTATGCATCCCTTTGTGCCTCACTGATGAAAGAAACAGTAAGTTTCTAGTCAGCTCTATCGGAAGAACAGAGTATACCTACTGCAAAGCACATGATGTATTGCGACCATGACCACATATCTGCCAGCCTGTCTGCCTGCTTGCCCATTCTCTCTGCTTGTTTGCCTACTTCCTTGTACCCTTAAACACTAACCATTGGTGGGAAGCACCAGCACCCATGACATCATTGTAGTTACGTACGGAAGCAGATGTCCGAGTTGCCTGTGAGCTCTAGTACCTTAATCCGATAGGCAGTTGTGGAGGAAGATGTTATGTCCATCCTGCTCTGACAGCTGCTTTCTGCTGTAAGGCGTCAGTCGGATGCATGACACCCATGGTTGGTGAAACACAGATTCATTAACCCTACAAGAAACTAAGTAGCTGGAGGATGGTCAACCCTTTAGAAGCAGCCCAAAGAACTCAAAGGAGGAGTTTAGAAGACATTGGACAATTGTTTTTTTGTTTTGTAATTCGGCTGGAAACTTAATTTTTTTAAATCGTTTTTAGACATTTCTTTCAGTACTTGCCTTACATAAGAATTTAATCTGATTTTCAGTTTCCTATAATGTGAACTTCAAGTGCAAAGACAGATAAGTTTATCCGAATAAAGGTTTGTATTTAGTATTTTTTTGCAATTTTTCAGTATCGGGTGTGAGCCACCCATGGTTAGTATTGGTGTGACAAAACATAAGGTTAATGTTTTTTACCCTTCTCTTGCCCACTTGTCTGCCGGGTTGCCTGCCTAACTGCCTGTCTGCTATACTGTCATTACTCTCCAGTAGTCTAGTTGGTTGGCTCACCTGTTGATGATCGCGCTAGCGCAGTGTTGCCGGCGCTGGCTGCCACCATTCTCTTCACAACATCCACCTGCTCCAGCAGCACCTGCACTGTGTTCAGGTACTGAGCCTCGCACGGTACTCGAACCGACCAGAACTGAGAGCGAGGTCATACTTAGTTTGTGTGGGCACGACAGTATCTGTATAAACTGGGTAATATGCACAATGTAACCTGCACTCTGCTGTAACGTAATAAGTCATAATCAGTTAGGTGCAACACAGGCTAAAATATGCATGGTCTATGTTGCTCTGAAGGATGAGAATGTGACATTAACCCAATATACTGCATCTGTAATAACATGTATGACTTCTCAAAGTATTCTCAGGTTCCCATGAAACTATATACAATGATTCAGTTAAGTAATAATTATCGTACGTGAACTATGTTTTTATTTGCATATTTGCTCTATGTTGCATGGCAAAGTAATTCTACTACATTGCACGGCAAAGTACAATGAAATTTATACTGTGTGCAACACTATTTAAAAAATTTATACTAATAACTTTCTTCTGGCACTTGACAAGTCAATATGTGTGTGTGTGTGTGTGTGTGTGTGTATATATATATATATATATATATATATATATATATATATATATATATATAATATGCTTTCGGTACATACTAAAGTGAAAATTTACAAGTCCATGGTTAGACCAATTTTAATTTACGGGCATGAGTCATGGTACAGTACAATTGCAACAGATCAGAAAGTATTAAGATTTGAAAATAACATACTGAGAAGGATTCTTGGGGTAAAGTGGCAAGACAGAGTTACAAATGCAAGAGTAAGGGATATTACGAGAGTGGAACCAGTTAATGAATATGTGAGACTGTTTCGCTGGAAGTGGCTGGGGCACATATACAGAAAAGAAGGTAGTTTAATACAGGATGTGCCAGAGTGGACTACTAGAGGAAGAAGAGGTAGAGGTAGGCCAAGGGAAACCTGATTGAGGACAATGAAAAAAGAAGCAGGAGAGGAGTGCTGGTGGGACCTGAAGGAGATGGCAAGAGACAAATATTGGTGGAGAGAGTTCATTGAGGCCCTATGCATCCCGTGGGGTGCCACAGGAAATGATTGATAAATTGATATATATATATATATATATATATATATATATATATATATATATATATATATATAGTTGCATAATTTATGGATTTCCAGATTTATAAACGGTGTACATGAAAAAAGTACGATTATCACTAGAAATTATGTAACACGGATGCTTACTGCCAGGTCATTGAAATTTGAATATAAGGAACGAAGAAGGGCACCCGACAAGGGAATTGGAGGACTTACGATCAATATAGGTTCGGGGAAGACAGAGGTATAAGTTTATGGAAGGAAACTAATCAGCTTCAAGAAGCTGTGCAACACAGGAAATTTTATCAGTATTATAAGAGTGGAAAGGAGGCGAGGTGTTGGGCATCAACTCTTCTTGTAACCATCTTTCTGCCTCGATCACTTGGCTCGACAGTTCTTTAGGGTCTCATCATTTTAGCAAGAATATGAAATTCCAAAAATGATTCATACTGAACTACGAAATGTTAGTCTTGAAAGCAATGTTGCATGGCATTTTTATTAAAGCTCATATGAAAAGTGTATGATAAACTAATTATCTGATCTGGAGGAATACCCATGGTCACATGAGGAACAGAGAGATAAAACATAAATTTCTGTCATGTATGTTAAGTTTAGTACTAAGGGTGAAAACTGAAAGCTGATTTTATGGCGATATGAATTTTTCCTGTTCTTTACTGGTCATTTACCTTTACTTATATGATAACACCTTGGTTAGGGTAAAATGTATTAAGTTAACCTCGTCCCGATACTCACAGTGTAAAATTCATCTGAGATTTGTGCTTACCAGTGGATAGGTGTGCAAAACCTATTTGCTAATATGATCAAAATAATACTGTATGCCAGTGCTAAATATGTCAACTCCTTGTAATACATACGAATTGAGTGTGTCAATACTGAGTAGCCTTTATGATGTTTATATCTGTTACATGCTGTTGGTCTGCTTGTTCAGTATACTATCCACCAGAGAGTATCCTTCCCTGGTGCAACACAACATACAACTCGACAACCAAAGACAATAATATGTGTGTGTGTGTGTGTGTGTGTGTGTGTGTGTGTGTGTGTGTGTGTGTGTGTTAGCCAGAAGGATGGTTCTGTGATTCCTCTAAATCACATCCAACATGACTTACCTGGGCAGCCACTTGGCCTTTTCTAAGTCGCGGTAGATCAGTGTGGGAGGAAGACAAGGTTCGCCATGGGTCCTCGTTGGTAAGGTCTCTTGACAGGTTGAACGACTCAAGTTTGTTGTGTAGCAACTGTCGCAGGTTCCACGGCAGGTCATTGTGGCTGATGGGGTATGGCAAAATACAGACAGTCAAGGATTGATAAACATAGTAACAAATGGCAAACTGATCTTGTCAGTATAGTTATTAAGCAATATTATATAGTGACTGATGTCATGGCAAACTTCACCAGCTGACCGATCGTATATCATCACATCATTACCAATCAACATCTGCCGTTATTCTAAATACTGGTAAACTTCTTTCAATCATCCTTGACCTAATGGTGGATGTTGGCCTAAATAATATACTCAACTATTAACAGAAAATTGGATGACGGAAAAGCCAAAGATTCAGCAACTGCAGTTCTCATAGACACGGTAATGTAGTGGCAGACAAAAGCACATCCTGGAACACAGTCAATTTTGTTCTTTGGATGAATAAAGAAGTAACCAAAGACTTTGTGCCTAAAAACTTGTACTTGATAAATAAAGAGCAAATACTGTAGATAGCCACATGCAAAATTTGTTCATTTCGAGATGCCAGGGTGTGCTGTTTTTAAATGACCAGATCACATAAGCTGGGATGGGCACAGGATGAGAGAAAAAACTTCAGAGTTATCTAGCTGCATACATGCAAGACTGAGAGTACTACCGGTTGATTATTGCATTAGATGTAGTTTTATAAAAGGTATGAGTATGCAGGTTCACGAGAGCTGCATGCCCGTCGTTATTTGGCAGGAAGGCCAGTAGACTTGAGCAGAAGCAAAATGGTGCCGGTCAGAGAGAGAGAGAGAGAGAGAGAGAGAGATGATGATGATGATGAGACGAAGAGCCTATAATTACACCCAGCATAAATATGCTGGTTGATGTAAATCTTACTCCACTCCCATCCCCCCACCCCCTTCACACGTGAGACCTGTTGTCTATGCATAGGCGAATAAGGGCCTAGTAACAAGTTGAGTACTAAGTGGAGTGAAGAATACGCAAAAATGGTAACGCATACCTAACCCTTGGACTCTCATAAGTCGCGTCTCCAGCCAAAAAGGATGATGGTGGCTCCTCGAGCCTGCCCGTCGAGTGATGCCCTATTGCGGTGAGCCTGCTTGGGTGCTATACCACCAAGCTGGGCCAAACTTGAGGGATCTATTAGCAGCAATCAGATTTAAAACACTTCCCCCAGCCACTGAGGGAGCAATGCAGCTCAACTTGAGGCCATGTCAAGCCGAGATAAATGGGGAGGGTTGGTGACAGGAAAGGCATCTTGCAGTAAAAACTGGCCAAAAGTGCACGACCAGCCGTATGGTGAAAGCTGGTCAAACACATCAGACCCATGAGTAAGACGAAAAAGATGGATGGTAAAGAAGTAATGTCATCTTTCTAAGACAGGTCACGAAAAAAAAGAGAGATCCAATGATATCAAAAGATGAATGAATGGCTTGTTTGCTGCAACTGCGGTTGAAGGTAAGGGGCTTTAGTAGGGAGACAGTGCTAAGGAGTTGAGGCAAATGAATTTTGATGACATTAATTGTGCAAATGAATTTGGGTGACAGTAAATGTACAAGCTTCCTTCTGGACAAGAAACGTTTACGATAGAAGAGTGTTTTCAGATTTTTAAAGTCCTTTTTCTACAAAGGAAAGAGGGATATGTTGTTTCTTGTGTTTAATTGTTATTAATGATATTATTATTAATAATATAATAAAACAGCTTAGTTGAAAAGAAAGTAAGCCCTAGCTTTCATAATCTCCCACTCCCTTGACATGAGTTATGTCATTTGGTCGCGCTTCAGAATAGACTGCTCCTGTTTATCAGTAAGCCTTGCTGGATCACTACTGATACACAAATTTGCGAGAAGTAATGCCTCGTATAGTGGATTTAGTTTCATCAAAATAATTTTGTAAAAAAATAGGAGAATTCCGGAGACTCAAATCTCAGTTCTTTATGTAAGTATAAGATCTCGTTATGAAAGGGAACTGATCGCAAATCCCCTTGTTAATACACTCCTTGATCCTTTCCTTTTTATCTTAACCTCATCAGTTTTATGTTCTCTACATATATATCCTCTTTGCTGATTTTCCTTTGAAATATCAGTGCAATTGCAGATATCGTATCTCTGACTGGTGTAAAAATAATCTTGTTGTTAATGCATCAAAAACTCAGTTTTTATACCTATCAACCCGGCACAACCTTCCACAGGAGTACCCACTAATGTTTAATAATATCCAGCTCAATCCTGCATCATCCTTGAACATGCTTGGGGTTTCATTCACACGGGACATATTTTGGAAAGATCATATTACATCTCTTGTAAAATCTGCTTCCAAGAGATTAGGTATCCTAAGCCGACACCGTACCTTCTTTACCCCTGCACAATTGTTAACTTTATACACGGGTTTTATCCGCCCCTATGTAGAGTACAACTCTCATGTGTGGGGAGGTTCCCCACATACAGCTCTTCTCAATAGGGTGGAGTCAAAGGCTTTTCGTCTCATCAACTCTCCTTCTCTTTCTGGCTCCCTTCAACCTCTGTCTCTTTGCCGCACTGTTGCACCGTTATGTCTTTTCTATCGCTACTTCAATGGTCACTGCTCCTCTGAACTGTCTGGTTGCATCCCTCCACCTCTACGACGGGCGTGCAGCACCCGTCTAGAAGCAAACTCTCATCCCTTTTCTTGCCAGCTCTCTAATGCAAGAGTTAACCATTACTCCCAGTCCTTCATTTATGCAACAGGTCAACTCTGGAACTGTCTCCCTCTGTCTGTATTTCCTACTTCCAATGATCTCCAGTCTTTCTAACGCAGGCATCTCGAAATGAAAGGATCTTGAATTTGGCTCTCTTTTGTATTGTTTTTGCTTTTTTTATTGGAAGGAACGGTTTGCGGGCCCGTCGCCTTTGGTTCCTTCTTTCTTGCATTAAATAAAAAAAATCTGGCTCCAGAAAACCGCGTGCGATCGTCCCACGATGTCAGTCAAAGAACTAGTATCAGGTTTCTTGTTCATGTAGGATGTTACGAGGAATGCAGGATTATCTGAAAGGCCTTAGTTAATCTGAACCACCTCGGGGTCTCCCCTCAAGTTAAGCTCTACCTGTGTCCCTTCCCCCAACATTCATTATGTTTGAGTTAATCAGTGATAATTTAATGTAAACACACACACACACACACACACACACACACACACACACACACACACACACACACGCACACGCATACACACACGCACACGCATACACACACACACACACACACACACACACACACACACACACACACACACACACACACACACACACACACACACACACACACACACACACACACACACACATACAGAAACAAACATAATGAATAAGTGGCTGTTGTTGGATAAGAAAGAAGTATTAGTTTAATCCTTAATTTTAATAACTCGTCTTTCTAATGAAGTCCATCTCAATTTATCAGACACTAAGGCAAAACACAACAGGGATATGCAAACAATAACTACTTAGGAGTAAAGCCACACAGTCAAAAGGTGTTCTTTGTGAGGATACAGTAGTAAGTTCTGAGATTGGTCCTGCAGAGGGTTCAGGTGGAACTGAAAATGCTGTATGTACGCGATAATCGCCATACCATAATTTGGGAATATTTACTCTATCTTAGTTAATACGACAATGTGACGCAAAACAGAACACTTAAGACAACATCAAAGGTGTACTGTGCGTCAAAGAGGTGTCTACAACAGGAGTGACAATGGGTGCTGAAGTAGGGAACTGATTAGAAGTCACAAATAGCTTAATGAATAATGGTGATAAGGTAGTCACAGCAGCCTGCCTGTTGGGCTGGTGGTTTCCTGGAATACTGAGCGTGGAGAGAAGGTGAGGGGAAGTAAATGGGAGTGGGGGTAGTCAAAGACGAGATGGAAAGGGAAAAAAAAACAGAGCTTAAGATAGAAGTGGAATAAAGCAGAGAGGTGATGGATAAGGGAAGAAGATGGAGAACAATTGTGGCAGGCTGAGTAGGAGAAAGGTGAAGCAGAGTATAGAAGTCGACGGGAGAAGATAATAACTGAAAAGAAGGAAGGTGGATAAGAACGTGGGTAATCAACCAATGAGAAACCTAATGCGAGAAACCGAGATCGGACACTAAAAATGATAAATTACTAAAGCATATTGGGCATCATAACGTGATTTTATGAGGTTCTTTTCATCTAATGGCAATTATATTCATGTCTCAAGACACCAAGCTATATGGGTTGGAGATCACCTTCATATGCCCCTTAATTTGGAGAGATCTTTCTTAAATCGAAAGAAAAAAAATGCCCAGATGTCATGTAAAGTAAAATAAGACTTATAGTGAAATGGATAAATAAGAACGAGAAGGTGCACAAGTTATTAACGAAGGGAAAACTAGTAGATCGTTAGGTATAAGCGCCAGTAAGTCATAAGAGGTAATAAGAATATCTCTTGAGGGAGGGTCAGGTGTTAATTTTTCTCTGGCTGAATGAAAACGTCTGGCTGCATCACGTAAGGTATATAACAATTTTCTCCACTGTAAGTAGCTTGACGACATTGATTCTAACTGTGGCCGGCAGTGGTGTATCCATCCATCATCTAGACATGTATTATTGCGCCAGCTGTGTTGGAGCCAGGAGATAGTCTTTTCAGCCAAGATAATTAAGGAGAGGGGCCAGTCACGTGTCCATTAGTGGTAATATGAATATGAGCAATAACTCCACCTGAAGAGTTGGATGACAGGCATTTGGAACAAATAACCCACTAAACCGCCAGGGTTCCGGCTGTTGGTTGTTTATTAATCCGCCCCGTCTCGGAGACGTGAATTCACGTCCTCATATGATGTGCACTCATATTCCGTAGACATAAATTAACACGGCAACATTGCAAGGTGCATAATTTTCACAATTTTCAAATTTCGCGCCTGATTTTTGTTTCGCCCGCCTACACGAGCCTCACCTACTCGCCACTAGGCGGGCAAGCTCCTAGACCCAGCGTGACCTCGCCTGCCCCTTGTCTCGTCCACTTACCTCTCAGCAGTCACCAAGGTCAGACATGGCGTGTCGTGGTCTGTCAGACGAGGAGATACAAGTCGCCCTGGATGCCTTTACAGGTGACAGTGATTCCCCACTGGACGACAACACCCTTGACAAAGATTACATGCAGCCTGATGAGGTTACCAGCAGCAGTGATGAGAAGGTCCCTTCCCCAAGGAAAGTGAAATACATAACATACAGGAAGGCAAGGGACGGCCAGCCTGCACCACGTGCTGCATCCCTGACACCTAGGCAACCACAACACAGAGAATCTGATGAGCACAAGGACGAGGACGATGACAATGAAACAGGACCTGGCGTATCTTCATGGCTGGGGAAGAAGATATCGCCACGTGGGACAGAGGTAACATCGTGACTGTTCCACAGGTATGTTCCTCCTATGTGTTCTATGGCAGGAAGTAGTGGTGTGGGGATGGTTAGGGCAGCAGAAAGTGAAAATGGTGGGGCGGGAGAGCGGAGACAGATGCGTGAAAGCGAGAGTGGTGTGGGGGAGGCAACACGTGCAAGTGGTGTTCGTGTGCGGCGTGGTGTGGGGATGGTTAGGGCAGCAGAAAGTGAAAGCAATTGTCTAACATGTAAATGGGTAGTATGTTATGTTAGAAGTAATATAAAAGGTGAAAAAATAGATTCTGAGTTGAAAAAATAATGACAGAACATGAACTCACATGGTAGCGCTATTGCTATGCTAATTCTTTTCGTAAAGCATGTACATCTATAAAAGCAATTGTATAACGTGTAAAGGGGTAATATGTTATGTTGAAAGTAATCTAAAGGTGAATAATTAGATTTTGAGTTGAAAAAATAATGACGGAACATGAGCTCACGTGGCAGCGCTATTGCTATGCTAATTCTTTTCGTAAAGCATGTACATCTATAAAAGCAATTGTATAACATGTAAAGGGGTAATATGTTATCTTATAAGTAATCTAAGAGGTGAAAAAATAGATTCTGAGTTGAAGAAATCATGAGGGAACATGAAGTGACTTGGTAAGCGCTATTTCTATGCTAATTCCTTTCGTAAAGCATGTACATTTATAAAACTAATTGTATAACATGGAAATGGGTAATATGTTATGTTAGAAGTAATATAAAAGGTGAATAATTAGAATCTGAGTTGAGGAAATAATGGCATAACATGATTTCACTTGGTAAATATGCTCTATTTCAACGCTAATTATTCTCATAATGCCGCAAAATATGTACAAACAATTATGTAAAGTATAAAATGGTATGATGTTATTGTGGAAGTAATATGGAACATGAAAAAATACAATAGCTGATGAAATAACGATGTTTGTTATCCATCGGTGACATAATCGACCGATTTCGCTTGGTTCGCACAGTGGTACATTCCTTATTTCTCATGTTTTTCTGTATAAAACCCAATATACTTCTGTTATACATGTTTCCAACATTGGAATAAATGAAAATGTACATAAACAGTATCATTTCAGACAGCCCAAGCAACCATAGAAAACGTGAGATGACCAGATTACCGTGAGAGAATGGGAGTACAGGTACAACTCACCTGGGTCCGCTAGGGCCATTTATCGACCCCGGTGACCCCTTTCTTTGTGATTTTCCTTTGTTTCTCACCAAAAGCGGATGTTTGAGCCAAAAAAAAAAAAAAAGGTCCAAAAATGTCGGGACTGGGACGTACCACTGCCTAGAAAACGTCGGGATGGGACGGGTTAACCAAGGTACATAGTAAATAGCTTCATGGAGTACAGGAAACCAATCAGCACATCACACAATGTAGATCCATCTGAAGACAGTGTTATTCCAAGTCAGCAGTAAGCGTGATCCTTCTCCCAGGCTGAACAAAATAGTCTACTGATACTACAGTAATTATACTGCCCTTGGATAAAAGAGCTTAAAGAAGTAGGAAAAACAGAGAAGACTGTTGTTCAATAATGCGGTGTGGAAGAATGAAAGTAGAGAAGAGTGAATCCTTACCGCATCTCAAGTAGCCTTGGTGATATTTTCAACATAATATTGTTTGTAATTACTGTTGCATCCAAAATGAATTCAAACCAAATATTATGTTCCGTGCATTACTGAAGTTACCCCTTAGGAATACCTGTAGAAGCCTACATTCCTTATGTTGTCTTCTGACTCAAATTTCCATTCACACTCACCTGGGTGTGAGCAGCCACATACACAGCCATAACCACTTTTGCCAGTGACCTCTCGATCCGAAGATCTCTAACTCCCCACTTCGTCACCTCCCTGTGTACGCTGTCAAATGCCTTCTCGAACTCAGCAAAAACAAATTTCAGCTCCCCTTTCTTTCCTGTATGTTTTTTCCTGAAGCTGTCAGACAGTGACACTGACATCAGTGGTCCTTGACCTAGCATAAACCCAAACTGCTTCTTTGTCTGGTTTTATGCCTCTATAATTTTCTCCTGCTAGGTGTATATATATATATATATATATATATATATATATATATATATATATATATATATATATATATATATATATATCATCAGCCGTTTGAGTATCCACTGCAGGATTGGCCTATCCCGACCGAAGCCGGGACGATACAGCCAATGTATCTCTACCAAGTGGCTTAGGCTGTCTGGTAGAGATTGTATGCAGGGTGAGAAGTGCTTGTAAGTGTAACTGTAGTGGCTTTGGATGTGTGTGTAGTCTGTGAACCAAGTGTAATCGGCCCGTGCAAGCCGACTGGGTGCAAGCATACTTTACAGTAAGCGACACTGGTTCAACCACAGCACCCCTTGTGTCCGCCAATGCAGTATGTGGCCGAGTGAACACTCCCAAAGTTTATTACCCTGGTGGGGGCCCGAACCCTGGCCCACTCGTGTATGAAACGCACACTCTACCACTGTACCACAGAGGCTCCATATATATATATATATATATATACATATATATAGGGAGCCTCTGCGGTACAGTGTTAGAGTGCGCGGTTTGCATGCTGGTGGATGCGGGTTCGCTTCCCGCAAGAGTTGTAAAAGCTTTGGGAAGCATTCACCGAGCCACTGACCACTTTGGCGGACATAAGGGGTGCTGTGGTTGAACCAGTGTCTCATACTAGTATGCTTGGACCCAGTCGCCTTAGGTTGGGTCGATTACACTTGGTTCACAGACTACACATACATCCAAAGCCACTCCAACATTACAGTTACACTTACAAGCACTTCTCACCCTACATACAGACTCTACCAGACGGCCTAAGCCACTGGGTAAAGATACATTGGCTGTATCGTCCCTGCTTTGGTAGGGATAGGCCGGTCCTGCAGTGGACCTCAAAAGCTGATATATACATATATATATAGAGACAGAAAGAGAGAGAGAGAGAGATAAATAAATATATATATATATATATATATATATATATATATATATATATATATACAGTAGAAAGAGAGAGAGAGAGAGAGACCCTAAATAGAGTACAACTCTCATATGCACAAAGGCTCCCCATATACAGCTCTCCTTATCCCCTCTGTGGCTGCCGGCGTCGAATGATGTTTAGCCATCAAATGGCCACAGGCGTTGTTTGAGAGCAGCCTATAAAAAAAGGCGAAAATATTTGGAAAGTGAACGATAGTCCTGAACATATTCAGGCCGACCTACACTACACTCCCACACACCTCATCAAGCAGTTCAGAGCCTCCTGCTGTAATGAGTGGATTTTTTATTTTTTTGCTCCTGGCCATACCTAAACAAGCGCTTCTACACCCATTATCTCGACCCACGCAGAAAATATCATCTTTGTCCTGTCTTCAAAGCACTCACAACCACCTGTTCCCTACGTGTTCCCTACGTGACAACAAGTGGGTTGGAGGAGGGTTAGTGTCCCACCCCAGAAAACAGCTAACTAATAATACGAACAAGAAGCCTCGAACCAGGACTGACCAAAAGATGATGACTAAGAACTGAACAAAAGGATATGATACGGATGGCGACGTGGAATGTAAGGAGTGCAAAAGATGAGGTGAAAGAGAGAGAGATTGTCCAGGTGCTTGAGGGTGCGAAAGTGGATGTATGTGGATTAACTGAAACTAAAAGTAAGGTGAGGGTGTGAGAGAATGGGAGTATGGATGGGGTATATGTGCAGGAGTATGTGAGAATGACAGGGCAAAGGAAGGAGTGTATTGTTGTGAGTAACAGATGGAGGACAATATAAGAGAGTATAGATCAGTTGGCTCAAGGATTGTGTGGGTAAGACTGAAAGCCAGACTACAAATGTGGGCGATTGTGTGAGTGTATGTGCCATTGCAGGATCGTGCAAGCAGCGTGAGAGAAGGGTTCAGGACAAGTGTGGAAGTGTGCTTGGAAAAATTTTAAAGGAATTGAGAGTGTTTTTGATTGTTGATATTAATGGTAAAGTAAGGAATGTGAAGGTGGATGCCGTAGTTGGTGAGTGGGGTGTGCCTGGTGAGATAGATGAGAATGGCAGTGCTTTAGCGCACATTTGTGCCGGGAGGGGGTTGGTAATATCCAATACCCTCTTCAGGCACAAAAAGATCCACAGGTATACATGGCGAGTGATAAGAAGGGTGGGTGATGAACTGAATAAAAGGAAGGAAATGATTGATTATGTGTGTGTGGATGAAAGGATGCGAAGATGTGTAATGGATGCAAGAGCATATAATGGTTGGGGGAGTGGACTTTCTGACCACAACTTGGCGGTGGTCAGAATCAAGGTCCATGTAAAGTTGAGAAATAGAAGAAGGGAATGACGGGAGGAAGGAGTAGACGCAAGAAGAGTGTAAAGGTTACTTGAGGATGAGAAAAAGGCAGAATATAAGAGAGAGGTGGAGGAATAGTTGCGTAAATATGAACTGGAGGAGACGGGGGACGTGGAATGTGTGTGCAAGATATTCACAGCAGAAATATACGCAGCATGTGAGATGGTCTGTGGGGTGAAAAGAAGATGAAAGGGGGTGCAAGGAACAGCATGGTGGAATGAAGATGTGAGACAAAAGAAGAAAGCATATACTGAATGGATGAGAAATAGGGGCGTAGAAGAAGTTGAGAGACGGAAGAGAGAGTTATGTGTAGAAAGGAAGACAGAGGTGAAAAGATTAGTAAGAGAGAGTATGAACAGAGTGGATGAGGAATTTGGAAGGAATTTGAGTGTAAAGTGGAGGGACTGTAAGAAAATGTTCTGGAAACAGGTGAAGAGAGACAGGGTGGCAGTGAGGTTAGTGGGAGAGTGAAAGATAAAAATGGTAGATTACTGGTGGAGAAGGGAGAAAAAGTGAGCAGATGGAGAGAACACTTTAAGGAACTGTTGAACGTAGAGAATGAAAGTAATGCGAGTATAAGTGGCTGGGGAATGGCTGGGAGAAGGAGGGAGGTAGGAAGACAAGAGAAAATCAGTAGGATGGAAGTTGTGGAAGCAATGAAAAAAGTCAAAATGGGGAAAGCCCGAGGAATTGATGGAGTGTGTTGTGAAGTGCTGAAGCATGGGGAAGAGGTACTAGTACAATGGATGTGGAAGATGTGCAGATTGGCCTGGCAGGAAGGGAGACTCCCCGAGGATTGGAAATCAGGTATAATTTTTCCCTTTCACACAGGGAAAGGGGAAAAAGAAATGTTTGGTAATCACAGGGGCATTTGACTTCTTAGTGTAATAGGAAATGTATATGGTAGGATACTTACTGACAGAGTTAGGGAAATAACACTGGAATTAGTTGGAGAAGAACAGGGAGGCTTTAGGAAGGGAAGAGGTTGTGTAGATCAGATATTCATTCTTAGATCTTTAGTGGAAAAGTTTCTAGAGAAGGGAAAGAAGTTCTATGCATCCTTCATGGATTTGGAGAAAGCATGACAGGGTGGATAGACATGGATTGTGGAAAGTTTTAGGAATATATGGAGTAGGTGGGAAGTTGTTGAAAGCCGTGAAGGGTGCTAAGGCTGCATTGCGTGTGGATAGTGAACTGAGTGAATTTTTCTATTTTAAGGTTGAGTTGAAACAGAAATGTGTCATGTCTCCATCATTGTTCAATCTGTACTTGGATGGGGTTATAAAAGAGATACAAGGTAGGGCAGTGGATTTTGTAGTGGCCCTAATGACACAGCTCAGTGTTTGGAAACACCCTGTACTGTTGTTTGCAGATGATACTGTGTTAAGTGAAGACGAAGGGGAGCTGCAAGGCTTGGTGCATGAGTTTGGGAGAGTATATAAGAAACGAAATTAACGGCAAATGTAGGGAAGAGTAAAGTTATGGTCTTCGAGAGAAAGTCAGTGAATGTGCAGTGAGGTTGGATGATGAGGAAATGGAAAATGTGAGTAAGTTTAAGTACTTGGGTAGTGTGATGAGTAAGGATGGAAGTTTGGAGGGTGAAGTGTTTGAAAGGGTGCAACAAGGAAGAAAGGTTACCGGTTCCTTGAAAGCAGTGATAAGAAACAGGGAAGTGAGCATAGAAGTGAAAAAGTTACTACATGACAGTACTGTGATACCAACTCTAAAGTATGGTAGTGAAGCTTGGACGTTGTCGGAGGGACACAAGTCAAGAGTGAAAGCAGTGGAATTGAGTTACTTGAGAGGAGCCTGTAGAGTCACATGGAAAGACAGACTGACAAATGATGATGTAAAGAAGCATTGTGGTGTGAATGTGATAGGAAGTGTTAGGAGAAACACACTGAGGTGGTTTGGCCATGTAGAGAGGATGGAGAGTGAGTGACTGACGAGGAGTGTGTCTGTGAGTAAGGTGGAGGGGGAGGCCAAGTATGAGAGGGAGGGATGGAGTGGAGAGGTATATAAGAGAGGGGGGGGGTGAGTTGGAAGCAGGGCAGTGAAATGGCTGGGGACAGGGCGACGTGGAGGCGATTTGTTTGTGGCCACCCCGTATGAGATTAGGGAGTCTGGCAATAGATAGATAGATAGCCAAACAGAAAATACATGATAATAAGAGAAAAATACATTTTTGTCTTGGTATCTTTACGTAATGCTCAGGTTGTACTTGTTTGGATCATTCGATGCAGTGCGACTTGTAGAAAACTGTGAAAACTTTCGGGAAGTGAACAAACATCTGGGACCTGAGACTGACCTTCACTTCACACACACCTCATCTGTCAGTTCACTACCTGCTGCTGTGATGAGTGGATGTACGATTTTTTCGCTCATGGCCATGCCTAAACACACCTAGTTACACCCATTATCTCTACCCGGACAGAAAATATCATCTTTCTCCTCCCTTGCAAAACACAGATAACCAACCTGTTTACGCTTATAAGTAAACAAAAAAGACGTAAATTTTTTTTTTTTTGTATCTTTACCTATTTGCTCAGGTTTGTTGCACTGTTTTGAATCATTTTACATATTCTTTGCCTTTTACAAGCATAACATGAAAGTTTTCTGTGTACACGTGATGCTTTCGTGGGTGGAAAGAACTTCCTTCCCTTCCTGGTAATCAGCTCATGCGAGGTGTGAATGGCATGTCGTCTCGCAATTCTGATGGTGTAAAGTGTTGGGAAACATTCAGCTGTACCCTTTTTCCTTACCCAGGCAGAAAATATCGTACTTTTCCACACTCACGGTAGACAGACAGCAACATATATTGCGAAAATAACAAGGTAAAATTATAAAGGTGAACGTGTTGTTACGGAAAAAATACATTTCCCCCCGTCTGTAAACGTATTTATTTCTGCTGTCTCTCTATTTGTAATAATTAGACTTATTCGTTGTTTTGAAACTACATTACGATTCTATCTTTATCCATGCAGGTGGTGTGGGAGTGGCAAGCTGCGACTCAACTCTCCTCTTCCTACTTGGATCTGACCCTCCACTTTCATCCCCCTTGGGAGAGCCTAGCCTCAGGGGACGGACAATTTTCTCATTTAGGACTGAAAATTGAACTCTTTCACTCCCTTTTCCAAGCATGGGCACGATTATGTAAAAAATAACTCGACACTACCGTAAACATATTTTATATAAAAAAAGTGAGAAAATATATATATACATATATTTTTTTCGAGCCAATCCTAACACATTACAGTATGTACTGAAATCATTCGATATAATCATAACTAATATTTGCGCACCATTTCAGCACCATTCACATAGTTTTGGGGGGTAAAAAAAATTATAACAACACATGCAATGTTGCAGTGCAGCAGCACCTTGTGGCGACGGATATCGGTTGCCGATATTTCTGCAAATTTCACACTCCATTGCAAGCCACAGAATGGGTTTAGGAAGCTGCGATTTGCCCTATTAGGTGCGTCTGAACTTTCTCTACAATATGGCAAAGAAAAAAATCAATTTTCGAAACTTCAGAAAATGGCCTTGACAATGGCCTGGGGTGCACATAAAATTCCAGACCCACGGCCACGGAGGGGTTAACATGGTAAAGTCAAAAGCTTCTCATCTCATTATCTATCCTCCTATTACTGACTTTCTTTAACATTCATCTCTTCTACACGTTGTTGCATTGCCATCTTTTATTTATCGTTACTACAGTGGGTACTTAGCATCTGTTTAGCAACAAACTCTCACCGTTTTTCTGTCCAGCTGTCTTATGCAAGAGTCCTTCAAGTATGCAACAGGACAACAATACATCTGCCTTCCTGTCTGTATTTCCATCTGCCTATGACCTGAAGTGTTTTAAATGCAAAGTGTCCAGGCATTTCAAAATGAATGGACCTTACATTTGGGTCTTACCTTTTTTTTTTTCTTGAAGGGAAAAATCTTGTGGGTTTCCAGCCTTTGGTTCCTGTCTTGCATGATCATATACATCTCTCTCTCTCTCTCTCTCTCTCTCTCTCTCTCTCTCTCTGTATAATATATATATATATATATATATATATATATATATATATATATATATATATATATGTACAGTCACCTCGCCTAAAGTGCGCCTTTGCAAAGTGCGTCTCGTCTAATGTCGCGACAGGGGTTTGACAATAAATATTAATGATTCAGAAAGTGCATTTGCTACTTGCAATGTGCGACGGGCATGAAAAATTGAGGCAAATACGGTATTCTCTCATAATTCGCGGGCATCTTTGTAGCATGCGATGGGTACAAGTGGGGCTGGTGAGTATGTGTGGTGGGGTGCGGCTGGTGTGTGAGTGAGTGGTGGCCACAGCAGCAGGAAAATGACGTAATGTCTGCAGTGTCTGACCTGGACTTTGAGAGTTTCCTGGAGTAGCAACAGGTAGCACCGAATCTAGTGCAAACTAAGATGTACATTCCATAAAACTGGCCACAAAATATTGTGCTTTAAGAGCATTCGTTAATCACTGGCGCAATCGTCACCTGGGTTACCATTAGGTTTTTTTCAATACCAAATGTTGAGGCAATTTGGTAATGAAAAATTCGATCGGTAATGATTCAGAATGATTAATTACCAAAAAATCGATCGGTAATGATTCAGAAAGATTAATTACCAAAAGGATTTTTCACATGTATGAGTGTACCGAGGGTGGAGAAGGTGGATTACCTTATTTTTTTTTCTCTCTTTTAGTGCAAGAAAGAAGGAACAAAAGTCTAAGAACCCACAAGCCGTTCCTTCCAAGAAAAAAAAAAAAGATCAATACAAAAGAAAGCCAAAACCCCTCCAGTATTGATGAAAGTGAAAGTGAGGCAAGGGATGAGGCCCCTTGCAGAACAGCTGTTGAGTGTTTTGATTCAACTCCCGTGGTACAGCCTCGGATACCACAACAACATTTCGCAATATCTACCCTCTGCACAGTGCTGGTAAGGTCTTGAATTATCATAATGAATATACACAATTACTCTTTCATGTTTCTATTGTACGTCTTCTTTTGCATTTTAGTTAAGGATAGGTATTGGTGAATCAATGTACGAAAATTCAGGATGTGTTGCCCATAAAGCCATTTTAACATGGGATCCTATGCTTCGCAAAGTGAGAATTTATAAAGTGCGAGGGGCTGCGTCGCCCATGTTCATGCACTGTACGCGAGATGACTCTCTCTCTCTCTCTCTCTCTCTCTCTCTCTCTCTCTATTGCAGTCTATACTGTAACCCACACTGACTCTACTATTCCCCCCCCCCTCCAATGCTGGAATGCGTTTGGCGCTGCTTCACCCCAACAAGCCATGCATTCCCCCACGTGTTTTGTTCATCTCTCTGGTAAAAGTGTAAACCAGCACTAATACAGACCTTGACCTGTCAGCCCAAGAACTATATCTTCAGGCTGTTTTCTCCACTAATTATGACCGTTGTTTTTAATGGGAATGTACGCAAACATCTCGAAATCACCCACTCTTCATTTTAGCTCTCTTTTGTTCAATTTGTTTGGAAGACATATTGCCGTAGACTAGCTACCAAGGTTTATATATTTTCTATATTGCTTGAATACAAATACATGTGTTCATGAGCAATGTCCAGACTGACCCGTCTATAAGTGGACTGTGTGCCAGCAGTGAGTGTGCAGCTTTTAGACGATCCTGGTATGAAGCCTGAGGAGACACCCGTACTGTCAGTGGACTCGCACCGCAGCTTTTCACCACCACAGCTGCGGCAACAGCCAACACCTCCACCATCACCATCAGGGGCATTATGACTGGGGAGACAAACAGATTCATATTAAGAATGACATCATACAAAAGTCACAGAGAGAGGAGGGGAAAACTATGCTAGGATTTCAAAGTCGTATACAGTATCTGGAGTTTCATTTTCATCCGTGGCTGGAATGTTCAGAGCAGATATGGCACAGCAATGTTTATTTATTCTATGCTGGTCTGCAGTAGGTCACATTCCCATGGTGGCACTGATGTGACCATGAGATGGAGCTGCCCCTACTTGCAGAAGTCCTTTAATCCCCTCCGTAGCCCTTGAAAGAAGATGGGTGCAGGCTAGGGAACGAAAGATTTGGCCTGCAATTCACTGACTTAAAAATGAAATAAGTCTGGGATTGCAGTTACTACTAATACTACTACTATTACTACTCCTACCACACCTATGGGAATCTGCACGAATGTCTTAACCCTAAAATAATTGTGTAATGAACATAGACTCAATGTACATTGATAACATCTAACTTCATATATATAACGGTATATATATATATATATATATATATATATATATATATATATATATATATATATGTGTGTGTGTGTGTGTGTGTGTGTGTCCAGGCATCTCGAAATGATCGGATCTTCAATTTGACTTTCTCTAGTATTTTGTTTTTCTCTTGGAAGGAAGTTTTTGCTGGCTCGGTGACCTTTGCTTTCTTCTTCCTGCCATAATTATATATATATATATATATATATATATATATATATATATATATATATATATATATATATATAATATATATATATATATATATATATATATATATATATATATATATATATATATATATATATACAGTAAACCCTCAAAGATCCGGACTAATTGGGGCTATAACCCTGTCCGGATCTAGAAAAATCCGGATCCTCCAGAAATTATATAAATTTGTTCATATGAAAGAAAACTTACGGTGGTTTAGGTATAACTTAATGCAAAATAAAAACAGTTATTTTTTATATTCACCTTGCCAAAGTGTCACTTTCTGTTGTTCATCCTCGGGTTCTAGTGGGGGTGCCCCTGACTTCTTAATCAGAGTCAGAATCTTCATTTTTCTAGTAATTCAAGTCTTTCACCTATGGTTAGCACCGTATGTTGCGCTTTGGAGCCATGGTGGAAGAGTAAAGAAAGAAAACTGTACTTTCACTCGGTCAATGTGTTCCCGCGACTCACACTCGGTCAACTGCCTCAGCTCATTGTCCTCTCAAGGCCTCGTTCCCCCCCCCTCCCCATTCACATGTGCGCACCTCAAAAAAAGATGCCGGAGAACCAATAAAATTTAAATTAAATTTAATACAGTATAAAATTAATAGGATAGTATAATAATGTGTACGAATATTTTTTTCTTAAATTTTAATTAATAAAATGTGTATCCTGCAGCCTATGTTTTAAATTGAAAATTTGCCAAGAAATAGTCCGGATCTTTGCAAAATCCGGATCTTTGAAGTCCGGATCTTTGAGGGTTTGCTGTACATTATATATGTATATATATATATATATATATATATATATATATATATATATATATATATATATATATATATAAAGTCAAGCTGTGTGTGTATGTGTATGTGTGTGTGTGTGTGTGTGTGTGTGTTTATGCAAAGAAAAAGGAACCAAAGGCCGCGAGCCCTCATTTGTTGTTCCTTCCAAGATAAAAACAAAATACAAAAGAGCCAAACTAAAGATCCGATCATTTCGAGATGCCTAGACACACTGCGTTTGAAAGACTAGAGATCATAGGAAACAGGAAACACAGACAGAGGGAGACAGTTCCAGAGTTGACCTGTTGCATAAATGAAGGACTGGGAGTAACGGTTAACTCCTGCATTACAGAGTTGAGCCACGTTTTCGCAACCTTAAAAGTCAAGATATTTTGACTAATCTTGATATTGTATATTGACTATCGTGCTGATACCTGTTTTTGCGAGCACCAAAAGTCAAGACAGTTTTGAATTTTGAGCATGACTAGTCAAGATTAGTCAATGTTCCTCCCGAGGTATTTTGACTGATATTGACTTTCCATTTTGTAAACAAACCCAGCGCTGCCGAAGTCGAGCCAAACTCGTGAGAAAAGACGAAAAAGCTTGTGGCCTATTGAGACATAAATGTGGTCCCATATAAGTTTATTTGAAATGAAGAATCTAAATTTGCTGTCAGCTGATACCTGTGGTGGCGCCATCTAGCAGCAACTTTACTAAAAAGGTTTTCATTTAAGCCCATCGAGGCATAAACGTGGTCCCATATAAGGTTACTTGACATTGCTAGTTACAGTTACAGCAAACTGTCTGAAACAAGAGCATCACCGCAGGTCCCAGAGCAATTTTACTCCTGTTTTTCCCTGATGCTACCACAACGTGAGGGTCTTGAGGATTTTGACAATTTTACCTTGTGTCCAGCAACAATGGAACAGCTGCCCTTTCATCTGACTCCAAAATTTCAAGCAAAAGCCCCGTCTGGTTGATCACATGACGAATGGCATCATTTAATTCCTCTACTTGCAGAAAATCTCCCAAGGCAGCCATATAACGCACGAACGAATGTTTATAGATGGCTCTGCTGTAAAGGCAATACATTCTTGCCGACCCGTTTTCGCGACACGCACTTGAAACTCAATATCAGTCAAAATGGATATTAAGATGATCTTGAAGATGTCGCGAAAACGCGACTTTGGACAGAAGAGGGATGCATGCAAACAGTTCAGAAGAGCAGTGACCATTGAAGTAATGATAGAAAAGAGATAAAGATGCAACAGTGCGAACGAAGAGACAGAGATTGAAGGGAGTCAGTAAGAGGAGGAGAGTTAATGAGACGAAAAGCCTTTGACTCCACCCTATTGAGAAGAGCTGTATGTGGAGAGCCTCCCCACACTTCAGAGTTGTACTCCACACAGGGGTGGATAAAACCGCTGTATAGAGTCACAAATTGTGCAGGGGTAAAGAAGGAACGGAGTCGGCTATTCAGATGCTTCGGGATATGAGGTAAGCTACCTTGACCTGAAACTTCTGACAGTGGTAGCAAGAAGCTCGACTTTGAGCGGTATTATATGAGAAATGAAATAAAAAAGCACCTCAGATGTAATAATAATGGGTCATTTCTGTTTGGAGCTCCTAAACATAGACCACTAGACATCCTTATGTTGGTTCCATAGTTTCCACTCATGACAGTAAATGGGATACAATAAAAAAAATTTGTCCTGTCATTCATTTGTAGTTCACCCCAATTTAGCACTGTATATGGATGGTGGTCTTCCATGTAGCTTCCATATCTAATATATATTGTGATATCTATGCGTAAAACTGTTCTTGACGGTAGAATGCACGAGTAGAATAAAGTTGTTTCATTGTTTATAAAAGGTAATCAGGAAACCACTGAAACCAGATGGAGTAAATATGTGTGGATGTATTGCACTGCCTACTTGTATATTTATTATGCAAGGTTCTACCCAAAAGTTCCAAAAATTTTAAAGCAAGGCCTAAATTGCTTGTCATATCGTGTGTGGATGCTAGGTGGCAGTGCACGCACCCATTGTTTGTTAATGTGTCAAGTGGTGTTGTGCTAATTGGATGGATTCACTGCAGGTTTGTTTTTTTATCATTGTGTTCAGGTTAGTTTGCCAATTTTTGATTTAAAAAAAAAAAAAAAGGAGGATGTGAAAGAGTAACGTGTGTGCATCAAGTTTTGTGTGAAACTCGGGAAGAACCTAACCTAACCAGTAATGACACTTGAGAGGAAGTTAGGGTCATTTCTGGCTATTTGTTTGAGCTCCGTGTAGACCTCCAAACGATGGTGCAATTGCTCAATAGTCAGGAGTCTTGGGACAAACTTGGTGGGGATTTTCTCATGTAAAGGTAAGGTAGCCAGAAGAAATGCATTGGCAAGTTCCATACAAGAGGCTAACAATGTCACAAACATCGTGAATTGACCTCCTGTGATCATCGAGGGTGGTTGCATGAACTTTGGCCACATTGTCAGGAGCTGAACTGGTAGAAGGGCGACCGGAACATGCATCATCCTCTGTCGTTCGTCTGTTTTTAATAAAATGCTTAAACAAGTTGCAGAATTGTGTAACCCCCAAAGCATTGTCACCAAATGCTTGTTTTAACATTTTATGTGTTTCCACCTCGTTCTTCACGAGTTTCACACAAAACTTGATACACAGACGTTCGTCTTTCACATCCTTCATTTTTTAGATAAAAAATTCACAAACTAACCCAAACACAGTAAAACACACACACACACACACACACACACACACACACACACACACACACACACACACACACACACACACACACACACATGCAGTGAATGCATCCACCCTGTACAACACCACTTGACACACTAACAGACAAGGGTGCATGCACTGCCACCTAGCATCCTCACACTGTGCATCAAGCGGGCCCCACCCTGCTTTCAAAATTCGAGAACTTTTGGGTAGCACCTCTTATAATGGAGTTGAAAAGTGATAAAAAATTATCACATATCAACCTCAAATCACTGGTTGGAAATAAACATTGTAGGGCACTGCCCATAACTTTATGCACGGGATGAAAATCGGTTAAGGGGCTGACCTGTTATCTCCAAGGTCAAAGATCAAGGTCTGATGGCAAGGTCAACTTCAACATTTTTTTTTTTTTTTTTTATCAACTTGAACAAAACATTGCGGAAGGGTTCAGGATAGGTCAAGGATAAATTTTCTTTGATTTTCACAACAATCAGCCAACAGCAAAGGTTACAGGGCAAGGTCATCTCAACCGTGTTGACCTGACTTATACCATACATGGTGTGAACATTACGAGTGATTTAAAAACGAATGGATTTTTACAACAAAGGTCAAGGTCACAAGGTAAAATCAAATGTTCGTTCATTTAACAAGTTGGTGGGGAAGGGCGTTGCACTAAGTACTCTCTCGCAATGTTTTAAATTATTTTCTTCAAGCTAATCATGTTCACATCCTGAAAAAATACACTTTATACTATGTTCTCTACAGTACAAAGAAGGGAGAAAATAACAATGACAAGGTGCACAAAACAGCAGCACTTAACAGTATCTAATGTCGACCTCCTATAATTTGCTTTTGCAGTTAAGAGCTTAAGTTTTTCTGTCATAATTTCCTCTAAAATTTCCATAGCATTCCCAAAGGCTGCATAACAATCTCAGTTTTTCCTGCTAGTTACAGCTAGAAGGTTTGGTGGATGGAAGACGGTATTTTCCTACCTTGCACTCTTGGCCGTTAATATACCTTAAGTATAAATTGCCAGTAACTAACGGCCTCAAAGATCCAATGAACTTGTCGTTGTATGGGTTCATTTGTACTCCTTTGTAAGCTTTGCTTTCCCTCACTCCCGGTCAGCTGCCTTTTTTTTTTTTTTTTTCCCGTCTCGTTGCATCCTCTGCGTTTTCTACCTCTCTCCATCAGCAATATCTAACTCTCCAACCAGGCTCCTAGATTAAGGTGAAACCTCAATTTGGTACCATCAGTTCAGAAACGAGGATAAGAGATGAACTGCTGGATCCTTATCAAATTACGTTTTACCAGCAACTTATCGCTCTTAGTGTATGATGAGTACTTCACGATTTCATTATCAGTAGCCATCAGGCAAATTTGATAATTCCGAGTTAGACCTATGCACTCGTCTTTCACGCGTACCCAGTGTTCCATTCCCACATTAATCACACACTCACATCTTATGTACTCCTTACCTCATTCTCACTTCATACAAACATATCTCAACCACTTAGTGTCATACACTCTACTCACACACTAACTGCAGTGCCCTTATATCATACTTTCACTTCCTCACGTACACGAAGTACACTCCTCATTTACACCTCACCTGTCTTGCTCACACCTCATACACATACATCCTCACGTACACCTCATACACTCACTGCATTACTTTCACATTATACCCTTACTGCCCAACTCATTAACTCACCGATTCACCTCATACACTCGGCGCATTGTATTACACTTCATACGCTGACTGCCTCACTTACACCTCATACACTGGCTGTCTTACACCTCATACTTTCACTGCCTCACTTACACCTCAAACACTCATTGCCTCACCCTCACCTCACACACTCTCTGTGCTACTTACACTTCATTCTAGTGGCGTGAACGCATATGCTTAACTCACGGTCTCATGTACACTCTATACATTACACTCGTACACTCAGTCTGTTATTCTCACCTCTTACAGTCAATACCACACCCATACCTCTTACACTCTCATCTTATACACTCACCACGTCAGTCTGCCCTCTTATAGCCATTGCCCCATTCTTTCCGCAAAACACTGTTTATCTCATTCTAAGCCCACGTAGAGGCTCCCTCATTCAAACTACTGTGCACACACTCACTGCCTCACTCTCACCTTAGACTCATTCACCTTATGCGCTAACAGGTTTAATATATCTTCATAAATTAATATTATCCTGCCTCACACTCACCTCACATACAGTATTTACATCCATTCACTCTTCGTTTCACTCTCAGCTCATACACTCATATTCACTTACTGTCTCATTCTCAATATGAGTCATCCAATACTCCCTCACTTTGTCCTCATACACTCACATCTCATACAGTCAGTACCTAATACTACCTCACACACACAAATTTCATATATTAACAGTCTCACTCTCACCTCATACACTCACATGGCATACACAGCCTGTTTCACATCCATCTCATTCATTTATTCACTTAGTGTCTCATTCTCACCTCGTACATTCACATCTGATGCGCTTTCTACCTGGTTTTCCTCATAACACATCCTCAGCCACTACCTACAGCTCTCCCATTCCATTTTACCAAACTATACAATTGTTACCTACCATTCTGAATATCACTCGCTGCCTTCCATACTCTGATAAAAAGCATGCATGAACTGCCTCATTCTCAGCATCTATCACATACGCTTTCTCCATCTTATATTAACTCACACCTTCACAGTACATTACATGGGTTCAGTAATCGACGTCACTCACATCCTCACTCTGATCTTCACTCACAGCCCTCTCACTTTTATACATATTCTCACGTTTCTTGCATCCAATAAGTCACTTTTATCATTAACGCTGTCAAGCCCTATACCACACGCCTTTCACTATATATTTACGTCATACTCTCTCTCTCTCTCTCTCTCTCTCTCTCTCTCTCTCTCCCTCCCTCCCCGTGCTCTAATTCTGGAAACCAAAGCTGATTAATTTTGGTTTCAGTATCGGATGGAAAAAATTATGTATCCAGAATGGTACTCAGTAGAGCGCATACCTCCGCCAACGCCCTATCTCGCAATGTTAAAGAAAGTGAAAAAAAAAAACATCGTGGATCCGCGCCTTTGTCCGGATCCGCACCAGAATTTCACGGAGTGTATTCTGGGCGAAGGCCTATTCTTCTACGAAGTTTCGTGGAAATCCGTCCGGTAGATTTTGTGTAATCCTGCTCACAAGCCAACCAACAAACAAACACACAACTGAACAGTGGTGAAAACTTAACCTCTTTGGCGGAGGTAATAATCGGAAAGAGTTGAGTAATGATGAAAAATAAATGAAGAACATGTGCGTATTTTTCTCCTGTGCATTCGGGGAAAAAAAAAAAAAAAAAAAAAAACAGAAACTGCATATCGGATCCTGCCAAATGCATGCCGATTTCGTTGAAATCCATGTGCTCACTTTCTCGTATCTCTGACAGTTTGGATTATTGAGTGGAGGGCTGACCTATCCAAGAATCATTGGGAGTGAGGGTAACGCTCCCGAAACATTGTATTGTACAACATGTACTAACATATTATTTCCATACCTGCTTTCCTTATACAATTTTTTTTTTTTTTTTTTTTTTTTTTGGCTTCCTGAGGAGGGGCTGCCCCCCTACAATCCACGGCTGGAAAAATGTATTATGGTGGACGACCTTCAGAATAAAAAGACGAGCTCACCTGGGAAGTACCATTCAAAATTTCCACTATGTCTGATCGTTTTTATTTTTCGGAACGGGGATGTCCCGCCAACATTTATTGGGCCGTCAACAGTCACTGGGGGTCATGCCCCCTCAATATTGCACTTAGAATGAGAGTCCATTGTAAAACATGTACTAAGATATCAAACACAATATCTGCCATCCTTCCCATGAGATTTGGGAGTGGGTCTTACCACCCACAATATGATACTGGTAAATTTTACTTACTGCAAGACAGTATGAAGAAGCCAGACAGCATGACCTACGAAGTTTCGTTGAAATCCACGAAATGCATTCCCATATTTCTGATGTTTTTTATTTATTATCATTTGGAGTGGGGCTGACTACTACAAGAATCAATGGGTGGGGGGTCATTCTCCCCAGATGTCGCATACAGATGACAGTCCGATGTACAATATTAAAATATAGCAACATCTGCCCTCCTCTTACTACTTCTGATAATTTTAAATTTAGTAAGGGGGTGCTGACCCCTCTAAAAATAATGGTTCGACAATTTTATATTTTGGAAGACCTTCCCAATAACCAGACGAACTCACCAAAGAAATGTCATTCAAATATATAAAATAGTCTAGGTAGGACAATGTTTCTCAAAGTTTTCACTTCATTCCCCAAATATGGGGATCTAAACATCCTTGTGGCCCCCTTCAGTTTTCTCTCAAGCCCCTCACAAATAATGATGAAGAAACTGTTTTGGTGATCTCCATTTATTGTAATGCTAACAACTATCAATCAGAATGTATATTTTGTTACATATCACTGGGATGGATGACACCGTTTGCTTTCAGTCAGTCGACTGATCCCAAGTTGAGTCACTGATAACGCACATCTCATATCTCTGTCCACATCCAACCTGTTTCGGCTTTTACTTTTTATGTGTAGAAGGGTGAAAAAAAAAAAAAAAAAAAAACAGATTCCCATATATATGGAAAATTTTATGAGGTCTCCAAGTGTGATTTCACTAGCTTCTGGATATGACTGGTACATGGAGCACCAGAACACAGTCAAAAGAGACTTCTTTACAAAGGTGTCTGGCAGCAGGATTTTTTTTTTTAAGGTCAAGGAACTCGTCCTGGACACCATCGGGAATGGCAGCAATATCAAGAATGTTAGAGATTGGATTCCTCACCAATTTCCCATCTTAAAGTCTGGGAGGTATCCGAGGTGCTGAATTATTTCACTTTTGAGTAATGGGTCAAGTGGGTGATCCTCTTCAGTCTCGTCGAGAACAGTTGAAAGATTCTCAAACATGGCAACATTTTCTGCACTCACTTCCTCAGCCAGTTTTGGAGTTTTGAAAGAAATGCACGCATACTCTCCATGCGGTGAAATACATTTCTTTCCTTGCCTTGTAGCTTGAGATTCAGTCTGTATAGCTGTTCAAAAATGTCGGCCAGGTGGGTAAGACTAACAAAATGCGTGGTATTTGTGGCAAGGTGGACTTCTTCACTTGCCGAGGCTTGTCTCGCCTGTGAGAGACAGCTTTATGCCAGTTGTGAATTAGATACAACCAACTGTGACGACTGCATGGTACCCCTGCTCCTTTGGCACCTGCTGGTGGATTACCCGTCTAGGTGAGTTACACCTCAGTAACTTTCTGAGCACTAGATGAGTGATGGCTCATAATGTCTTTTGTCAGTGGCTGGGGAGGTTGTCTTCTGTATGAGAGGGAAAACCCTCAAGTTTGTGAAGGCATATTTATTTATTTATTTTTGCTTTTAGTGTTTGTTTTTTTGTGTGTTTTCAGTTTTTAATATCCTTTACTTGTGTTTTAGATTGCTGTCTGCTCTTTTTTTTTTTTTCCATATTTTCCCTTGGTGTCCGGTGGTATATAACCCTGCCAGTTGCGCCATCAATTTCTTCTTTTTGATCAATCAATCATTTTATAATGCTCAGGAGTGGGATTCGCTAGTCAGGTGGTCTGGAGGGTTCTCAGTGCTTCTCGTATTTTCCCGTTACGTGTCAGAGATGCCAGTTAGCTTGCTAATGTGAGAGGAGTTATTTTGTAAAGTTATACATTAATTTTTGTGCTATTTTTCCCTAAGTTTTATTTATGCGATTTCTTGTTAAATTATGTATTTTATCTCAGTTTGTATGCTAAATAATTTAGAGTGCTATATACTGTGAGAAAACTCTGGATATTCTGGATGTCTCCGAGTTGGCAACTGTTGCCCCTTCGAGTGTGTACTAGAATGATGGAGAAGAAGGGAAGGCAGTTTAATGAGGTGGAAGAGCCTAGGGCAGTGAGTTTCGTTTCAGCTCAGTTTGAATTTAGTTCAGTGTCAGTGCAGTTAGTGAATACTGTATAGCCCCGGTAATTGTGAAAACAATGAAGTGCAGTTGGCAAGCATTAAGTGTACTTATATGGAAAATAAAGCCAGTGAGCTTAAGAGGCCAGTGTTTATGTACAACGCCTGAGCTGATCTCGTTGCACACCGAAAGGCTGACCATCGGAAGAACAACACTCTGGGCAACGTCCTTCCTATACTGAACTACTGCTGTTGAAGCCTGTGGCAGTGTGGGACGGGGATGTGACAGTATTTAAGGAGAGGTTCCAGTCATGTATATCTATATTCATTTTGAAAGCTAACAATAAAGGTTCTTTGGTTTAAGCGAGCTATGCCTATTATTATTACTTTTTTCTGGTTGCAGTGTCTCCTACTATGCTAAATAATTGTTCTGAAGTTACACTCGAGACCTGGCACCATATATGCTCACAAGGATAAGTATCTTACAAACGATTGCCCATGCACACAGACCATCACAGGATCCTGACACTCTTCAGTTTATCAACTTTCGTTTAGTCATGAATGCAAAGTTGCAAACCTTGTATTGTACAATAATGAATAATAATCAGTGGCAAGATGCATATGTAGCGTTCTCTGTGAACTAAAGTATTTACTCTGTAAAAGCTGATCCCAAGGACTGCAGAAGGGGTGTTGCACAACACACTGTATGGTGTGGCAATATGGTCAACTTAAGTGACCATTGCAAAATGAAATCACTTGTACATCATTGTCTTGAAAATGGTATTACACACCTACCCATGAAATATTTTTGCTCATCTCACAACAGTCCGGAGTTATTATGGTAAGAATTTTCCCAGTGGGCAGGAAACTGGCAACAACATTAGCCCGTTGCTGAAGCCAGTTAATCCAATAACCTATAACTTGAGCACGACGTCTAACTTTCGAAAGTCGCACCCCACAGATAGAAGTTCCAAAATGTTACCGATACTATCATCTCAGAGTTAAAAACCCAATATTGCCTCCATCTTCTACCTTCTTTCATATTATATGAAGTAAATCTCTTTATATTCACCAGTGGTTCCCAGCCTAAGAGGGTGAGCAATTTCCAAGAGATTTCGAGGCCTTACTGTAGAGGAAAAATAGAGTGGCATAAACACACACGTGTGTGTGTGTGTGTGTGTGTGTGTGTGTGTGTGTGTGTGTGTGTGACAAAGAACCACTGATTGTATTCAGTATTTATACTGTCTGTTCCATCCTTCAATGCCCATTTTTCTTTGTACCCGTGTAATGCTTTTTTCTTTTTTTTCCCTCTCCTTTTCTGTCGGTTGCTTTTTCTTCTCTCTCTAACTGGTCATTTCGAGAGAGAGAGAGAGAGAGAGAGAGAGAGAGAGAGAGAGAGAGAGAGAGAGAGAGAGAGAGAGAGAAAAAAAAAAAGTTAAAATATAAATGCCTCTGAACTCCCCTCCTCCCATGTCTTTCATAAAGGGGATAGTGGACTGCACGAGAAAGGATAATTCAGCCTGTATTCACTTGGGCAAATGTCCACATAACCCTGCGGGAACAGCACAGTAACAGCATTACTTTGGGAATAAGTTTTTTGTCAGATGATGGCAGGAAGTGGGGGGTGGGGGGGATGGATATGAGAACCAAATGGGGTCGCAACTTGAAATATATTGACAACTGCTGACCTATACTATAGTGAGAAGAGTGTTTAAATAATGTAATAATTAATGCTTGCAGGAAGTTCATGAAGCACAAAAACAGACACCATGCTTACACCTCCAGAAAGCTCAGTTTACCGGTACTTAATTCAGCTCATTGTTTTCAGCCTTGGGAGATTATTTTTTTCCTTCTCAGTTCAAACTACAATATTAATTTTTCTGAAAATTTTCAGCAAGACTTCTTTATTAGGTGGGAAAAAAAAAAAAAAAAAAAAGAGGCCAAGGTAAAAGCACTTCGACACAGAAGCAGGCTCGGTAAGGAATGAAACCTTGAGTGAAAAACAAACATTTCTTTCGTCCTTCTCTAATAGGCCGCTGGTGACAACAATAATTGGTATCGGTTGGTATCATACAAAATGCAGAAACTGGTGAAAAATCTGTTTGCGATTCGGTCGGACCCCCCCGCCCCCCCACATCTTTCTCTTCGTGTATCGCTGGCAGTCCATTGTTTCCCCTATCTCTAGTTATTGTTTTTCTTTTCAAACTAAATTTTTTTAACCGTATCATCGCACGCACACACACACACACACACACACACACACGCACACACACACACACACACACACACACACACACACACACACACACACACACACACACACACACAGGACCCTTATCTCTCTCTCTCTCTCTCTCTCCCCCCACTAAACAATCAGGGTGATATTTATAACATTCTCCTACTCTGGTGATTTATTATTCCGAGAAAGTTCTCAGTTAAACCGAAATACATTTTATCTAAAGCCGTACATTATTATTTATCCATTATTATTTAGTGTTAAATAATCTCATAACACTGCCCTCATAACCCCTTCCATACGATGTATTTTTCTTGCTGAAGTATAATGATTAAACAGTGCTCAAGAAAACGCTTTGCCCTATTAAGCAATCACATCCCAAAACACTTTTGGTAGCCTACTACAATATCCTCTTTACATCATTATGATTACCACACGAAAGCTTTCTAAAGCTTATTATTCCCTCTTATTCTACGGATAAAACGTCATTATTATCCACTCCTGAGATGATATTTTCAGGGTTATCTGATTATGAGATTTCTTTTGATCAACAGAGGAAGTAATATTTTTAGCCTTGAGTTTCATTCAAGCTTGTTTTGGTATTATGGAATCTGTTTTTGCCTAACGACAGCCTTTCTCTCAAGGAAAAAAAAAAAAAAAAGGCAGTCACCAAACAATCTTACAAGTTAGCAAAATTGTCACGAATTGGGGCGAGGGTGTTTGTAAGTTCGTGACATTTTTGTTCACTGTGAAAACCGCGAATTCTAGTGGAATTCTCATTGTGTATCGCTCATTTCAACCATCCACGCATTCACTCGATTGGGACGGTTTTTAGAACATTTTTCACTGTTTCATAGGTGATCATCCTTGCGCGTGACATTGGCGCTTTCGCTGATTGATTTCTTGTGGGCATGTATCGTTCACATTATTTCCGTTGGCCGTTAGCAAGCGTGGCCGGCCCTCGCTTCTCTCTCACAATTTGAAGTCAGTCAGAATTGAAACGCCGTGAGAGAAGGTTCGTGTACGGCGAGTCTTGGAAATCTCCACTGAGCGTGAATTGGCGTAGAGGTTCAGTGGTGCAGCATCCTTCCTACGTATCGACGCCCAGTTGATTCCGCTCAGCCCCCTCTCCTGACCAGCATTTTTCCTTTCGTTTTTCCCAGGCTTAAGAGTTTAGCTTTTGAGTGACTGAGTGAGTGTGTTCTCACTATTTTGAATTCATTTGAGACTCATGTAACGTAAAATTTATTTCAGTGTAATTAATAAATTGCTTAATGCAATGTAAACTCGTGTTTTATTTCTCCACATTAAGCTTATTTTACTTGCTGCTCCTAGTTCGCATAAACGCTTTGTATTACTCATAACTCGTACTTAGGCCAGTCCTCTTGTACTAAGCTTAAATCCGTTGTGCTATCCTGGAGTTAAAGCACCGGCAAGAACCTGTTTATCATTAATACCATCAATTATTGATTGTCAGGGGTGGAGTCACTTTCTCCAGAGGCTAACAGTACATAAACAGCATGTGTGAGTAATTAGTCTCTGCTGTGTACTGTTGAGAAAGTTTATAAATTCTCGTCCTTAGGGAATCGCCGAAATAAGCAGGCATAAAGTAAACTTACTGCTTGATTTTCACAAGTCAATTCTTTATCTCTATTTTCAAGCAAAACATATAACCTTTATTTAATTTTTAAATACTCAAAAACCCCGTGATATCTGGCGACCTCGCTAGGATATTAACTCCTAGCTCTAAAGTTATTCACGAGATAATACTCACTCATTCATACTTAGGTATTTATCATTAAAGTCTATAGGCACTATCTTACTGGTGATTATTAATTCATTTTTATTAATCTAAGTAATACTTTTCACAGTCAGTTGTTTGTTTAATTTTCTTTCTTCACCAGTTTAACTACATAAAACTGGTCACCACTAACCTGTGCCTATATTCTTTATTCTTGATTATTGGCATTTCTCTGCAAAATAGCAATCAGTACTTAGTCTTTAGTTCACTGAGACTGAGTTAGCATCATGTCTACCGATGTCTATGTACAGGAAGCTAAAGATATGGGGCTTAGCAACCCCAAAGAAGTTAGAGAGTATGTCCTCTCTTGGATTAGTTTTGAGCAGCAACGTGAGAATGATGCTCGCGAAAAGCGTCGAATTCAGCGTGAGGAACGCGAAAGAGAACGTGAACACGAGTGAGAACAACGCGAATATGAGCAAAGACAACGCGAACTCAATTTAGAACAACGAGAGAGAGAACGTCATCACGAGCGAGAACAACGAAAGAGAGAACGTCAACACGAGTTAGAACAACGTGAGAGAACGTGAATACGAGCGAGAACAATAACACGAACGTGCAGAGCGAGAAGCACACGAAAAACATAAACCTGAAATGTTGAAGCTCAAGCGAGATTCCTTGGCTTCAGACACATCTGGTGCAGCTGTCCCAAGCTCTACGAGCGCTCTCCCTGCAAATATTATGGTGACCCCATACATCAAGCTTCCTCCATACAAGGAAGGCGAGCAAATCGAACCATTTATAGCTCGTTTTGAAGACATGGCTTAGCTTTACCAGCTGGATGAGGCAGCTAAGCGGCTTCAGTTTCTTAGCCTGATTGAGGGCCCTGCCCTCGATATTCTCCACAGAATTCATGGAGACAATCTCACATATGAGATGATGAAGGCCTCACTCATTAAAGTGTACGGTCTCACGGTTGACAACGCCAAGAGTCCGTTTATGAGGGCGCGTTTACAAGACAAAGAGACTCCCATTCAGTTTCTTGACCGGCTTACTGCTTACTTATATGAGTGGATGGAGAAAGATGAAACCCCCTCAACGTGTGAGGGGATAATTGACCTTATGCTGCGCATGCAGCTAGGAAAGTCGTGGCCTGCCGAACTTATGGCTCAGCTTAAGATTTGCCAGGTAAGGGATGCCAGCCAAATGGTGAAGAAGGCTGATGCATTCTTCACTGCATACGGGTATCAAACTCGTAAGCAGCATACCTGGAACAGGAAACCTGATAAATCTGGGAAACCGTCTCAGACTGAACCCCAGAAACAAGGCCGTTCTCAGAATAATGGCCAAGGTCCAAGCAAATTGCAGAGGAAGGACCAGGGACAAAATATCCAGAAACCTGAGTGGAAGCGGTACAACAAGTACCCTAACCAGCAGCAGTATCAGCTACGCAATTGACCGTCAGGACTATCCTTTTCAGCACCAGCCCCAGTGTATCAGAGGCAGGAGGCGAACGCAGCCTTCATTCCTCAATGGCAGCAGCACGGTGGTGTCGTCCCTAGCAGTACGGATACTTCCCCACAGTTCACTAGTCCCTCAGCGAAAGTGAACACTCCTCCACAGAAGGCCAATGCTCCGTCTCCCCAGACAGTGAGTACAACCCCTCAAGTATCAAATTCTCAGGGCACCATGTTTGCCACATCATTTATTCAGCAGCCTCATCAGTGGCTGGCTGCTTTCTCCAGAGGCCCGCCCACAGGTGACAATGCCTTCTTTGTTCAGCCAGGGTTTGTGGGAGGCATTCCCGTGAAGGTCCTGAGAGACAACTGGTCCTCGGGTTGCTCTGTCAGGCAGAGTCTAGTTTGGCCTGAGTAGTACACAGGTCGACAGATCCAAGCTCAGCTTATTGATGGATCAGTGAGACTGTTCCCTTAGGCACGTATCCAGGTGGCATCTCCATTTTACACTGGTACAACACTTGTAGCTGTCATGCCAGAACCGTTATTTGACCTTATCATAGCCAATATTCCCGGTGCCAAGTATAGTTGCACCGAAGATGACGCTACTCAGACTTTGGCTGAAGTAACACGAGCCATGGCCGAGGGTCCAAACTGTGTCACCCCTGTGACCATTGCATCGCCGCAAGATCTGATTTATAGTCAAGATGTTGTCCAAGAACAACATTCTGACCCGACACTTGCTGCCGTGCAGAAGAAACAGAAGGGTAGAGTGATAAAGTATTCATGGGGAGGTCAAGCCAAGTTCCTTCACAAACAAGGACGGCTGTACCGTGAGTCACGAACACCCCAGGGCGAAGTTCAACTGCAGTTTGTCGTTCCCGCCAAGTATTGCCAAGCAGGGTTAGAATGGAGTCATTGTTCAGCCTCAGGAGGTCACATGGGCAAAAGGAAAACCCAGGGCCATATCCGTGCTGACTTTTTCTGGCCAGGGATGGGACGAGAAATAGATAGTTTTGTGCGTTCCTGCAACGTGTGTCCACATAACACCAATCAGGGACACGTCCTTCCTGTGCCGTTTGAATCCACACCCATAATCTCTGAAGCAGTTGAGAGACAGGGCAGTGGTAATGTGAGTGCAGACCTGACGTCTCGCCCATTGACCCCACAGGACACATCATGTCCAGGGCCTGTACATACAAATGTATTGTAGGTTAAGGGGGAAGTTCGAGAACCCCTTAGGGACAATCTGAGGCTATGTATGAAATACCTTGTGGAACGTCTTGAGCTGTGGGCTTCTCGATAGGATTCCCCGAGAATGCACATTATCCACATGAGTGTTCACACCCACGGTGGGTGTCAAAATGTGACCTGCCCGAGATTGCGTAGGGATTCTCGGCTTCCTAATGTTAATTGTAAGTGTAGAGTTAAGTTAACCAGTAAGCTGCCCATTCTCAGAGATTTGAGCAATCCAGGAACTGGTACGTTTCCTGGTTAATAATGTTAGGTTAACCAGTAAACTGCCCGTTCTGAGAGATTTGAACAATTCAAGAACTGGCACATTTCCTGGTTAATAATGCTAGGTTAACCAGTAAACTACAAGGGTCCTGAGAGATATGTGAATCCAAAGACTACGTTTCCTGGTTAATAATAAACATAAGTACTGACTGCTGGGCAGAGAGAGAGAAATGACACTTTTGATGCTCCACCTTGATTCCTTTCGCAGGTGCAGCTGGCGGGTGCTGCATTGTTGTGCAGATCAGCTGATCGTCCCTGACACATGCTGCCGCCTCTTCTCTTCTGCCTCGTCATCATTATTTACTATTAATTTGTATTACATAATTCTACACGTAGGCACAGTTACACCACAATTGTCACACCTACACTGTGTATTACATACATCACGCTACATAACAATTAGTTGTTACTGTAAATGTAGTGAACTTTTTGCTCAGTTTGACCTGAGTACAGGATTTTTCACCGTCGTCATGGAGTTTTTTCCTCAAGCTTGTTTCTATTAACGTAAATACGAGGTTTTTACGCTCATAGGCGACTGTGATTTTCTCCTGTAGCAGGGTAGTACACACACCAGAGTGTGAGTCTTGTGTGACTAAGTTAGGATTTATATGTATGTATATCGAATTTTTTTTTTCTGAAGAAAAAAAAAATGATTTTGATGGGGCTTAATGTCACGAATTGGCGCGAGCGTGTTTGTAAGTTCGTGACATTTTTGTTCATTGTGAAAACCGCGAATTCTAGTGGAATTCTCATTCTGTATCACTCATTTCAACCATCCACGCATTCGCTCAATTGGAACGGTTTCTAGAACATTTTTCACTGTTTCATAAGTGATCATCCTTGCGCGAAACATTAGCGCTTTCGCTGATTGATTTTTTTTGGGCATGTATCGTTCACATTATTTCTGTTGGCCGTTAGCAAGCGCGGCCGGCCCTCGCCTCTCTCTCACAATTTGAAGTCAGTCAGGATTGAAGCGCTGTGAGAGAAGGTTCGTGTACAGCGAGTCCTGGAAATCTCCACTCAGCGTGAATCGGCGTAGAGGTTCAGCGTGGTGCAGCGTCCTTCCTATGTATCGACACCCAGTTCATTCCGCTCAGCCCCCTCTCCTGACCAGTATTTTTCCTTTCGTTTTTCCCAGGCTTAAGAGTTTAGCTTTTGAGTCTCATTTGAGGCTCATGTAACAAAATTTATTTCAGTGTAATCAATAAATTTACAGTTCTTTTTCTTGAGCTTAATGTAATGTAAACTCGTGTTTTATTTCTCCACATTAAGCTTATTTTACTTGCCGCTCCTAGTTCGCATAAACGCTTTGTATTACTCATAACTGGTACTAAGGCCAGTCCTCTTCTACTAAGCTTAAATCCGTTGTGCCATCCTGGAGTTAAAGCACCGGCAAGAACCTGTTTATCATTAATACCATTAGTTATTGATTGTCAGGGGTGGAGTCACTTTCTCCAGAGGCTAACAGTAAACAAACAGCACGTGTGAGTAATTAGTCTCTGCTGTGTACTATTGAGAAAATTTATAAATTCTCATCCTTAAAGAATCAGCGAAGTAAGCCGGCATAAAGTAAACTTACTGCTTGATTTTCACAAGTCAATTCTTTGTCTCTATTTCCAAGCAAAATGTATAACCTTTATTTTATTTTTAAATGCTCAAAAACCCCGTGACAAAAATAGCATCTTTCATTATTTCTAGAAAATTATTTTCCTATGAGAAAATTAGCCTAAAACAGTTTCATTTTGTTTCTCAAATCATAACTGTTAACCTTGTAAGTGTGTGTGTGTGTGTGTGTGTGTGTGTGTGTGTGTGTGTGTGTGTACAGATACTTTTATTGTCATTTCCACAGGACAAGTGAATGTACTGTAATGAATATATACCCATGTAAGACACGAGAGAAATTTCATGAAGCCTTATTAAATCTGTTATTGCTAATTACCATCTATATTCTTCAGCTTTGGAGAGTCTTATCGTAGTGGACAGACGTAAAAGGAGATGATCGTGTTACCTGGGAGAGGGAATTATATTTCACAATAAGTCTCAAAAGACACACACAAAAATGTCTAGTATGTCAGGAGGATAGAATCACTGGGCTTGGAAAGCTGTTTGAGCAGAAAGAGAGAGAGAGAGAGAGGGGGGGGGGAATAATTACAATCTTGGACTGGTGATGCTAGTATTATGAGAGTGTAGCCACGATGGAGTATACAAGACAGAGGTTGTTGGTGAAGACTGGAATTGTGCACATGAACGTGACAGTGATGATGATGATTGATGATGATGGTGATGGTGACTGTGGGTGCAACCATGATGGAGAATACGAGACCGAGGTTGTTGGTGAAGACAGGAATTCTATGCATGAACGTGGCAAACCCAGGTGAATAGGGATGGTTAAAGATTAGTAAGTTAGGTAATGATGAGTGAAGTTAAGTAGTGACAGGAGGAAGGGAGCAACAGGGGGTAGAAGAACACTGTGAGGAGTCATAGCAATGGGAAGTGAAAAGGGTAACAATATGATTGTGAAACTATGAAAGTCAATACGTTCTGAACAGGGATAAGGAGAGGGATACCGAGACTCAGGTGGAGTAGCAAGCGTGAGAGGCAGGGGGACCTGGATTTGTGAAAGTGAAATATTGATTTAGCCAATAAATCTTTACAACAATATTACAACACACTTTATGTAGCAATTATTGCTGAGTCTTTTGAGAGTAAACTCTTCTAAAGGCACTATATCGTGGGAACAAGAGAGACAAAAATGCCAGCAGTACCTTTAGCACAGATACATTGATAGGTAAAATATGAGTGAGGAATGTAATGCTGCGGCAGGATAAGGTGTGAGAAAAATACTGGTACGGAAGCTAAGGAATATTGAGAATAACAAATATACCTAACTACGCAGCGGAGGTGGGAGAGCACAGATTTCTTCGAACGGGGCCCTAAATTTCAACACAGATATTCCATGTGAGACCGGACATTTAGAAAATTAAGTTGTCCCTGAGTAAGTTCAGTCATACCTCTATACGCAGCAAGAAAGAAATCGTCGGCACACTGCTGATGTTATTTTGGTACAAATAAAGGACCAGTGATTTTTTGTAAAACTGTGTTCCAAAAGTATAACATCATAACTACCAACAAAATGCATAACAAATAAGTATCTAGACTAATGGCAGCTGGGTCCCACAGAGTTACCTCTGGGAGGTGTGGGGGAGTGTTGTATTTGGTGAATAGAGCAGCAATTATATTAAGGGTGTCTAACGCCGATTAAGTGAAGATATAAGAAAGTAATTGATATTAAGAGAATATATGTACGCATGCAAGAAGACAAATATAGGAAGTGGTACATGGGAACAAAAATTTGTTAAAAATCTGTAAGTGGGAGCAGATATCGTGAATACACTTGCACAGGTAAAATAGTGATGAGAGCTGGAAAGCATGGGAGAGTGAGAACTAATATAAGTTCAACAAATAAGTACTGTGACTCCTGTTGTGGTAAGAAAGATGTATATTATGTGTGGTGGTCAAAATACCAATTCATTTTAATACAATGGTGACGTTATTCCTACCACTCACACACATCATTTCAGGCAAGAATTGAGACACAGTCTCCTTCATGAATTGAGACACAGTCTCTTGTACCCTCTGTACTACAATTACTTGTCCTTTTTTTTTTTTTTTTGCAGAGTAAAGGAAGGGCTTCTTGTTTGGCAGAGATTAACCATTAAAGCTCAGGGGTAGAGCGAGCTGAGCATTTCCATTTGCATTTTTTAAACGGTGCCAGTTTCCAACCAAACATAGCTCGGTAACTACAGCACCTAAAACTTACAGTTTCCCCGCGTCCTTCAGAGGGCTTAAACCACGCGTATCATCTTCTTATGGGGTAAAATCCTGAAAGTTTCCATTTTAGGTCATTTTCACACACATACATCTCAGCAACCATACCATTTAAAACTATTGCAGAGCTAGAAGATGAAGAACTTAGGTAACTTTGCCCTTGTGTAAAGGCTACGAGTAATTTTGGTTATGAGCAGTTAATGTGGCCTAGTCTGGTTGCCGCACGGCACACTCTGTATATGTGGTGCTTGTCATTTAGCCCATTTTCCAGTCATTCCAGAATGACAGTGCCGAATGGTGTCCGGGGGAATAACAATCTTAACCTGCCCCATCCCGACGTTTTCTGGGCAGTGGTACGCCCCAGTCCTAAAATATATGCATGTCACTGTTGTATGTATACACGTCACCTCACAGACATTACTTTACCACGTTACCTTCATGACTTACATGTCACTGTCGCTGACTATTCACGTCACCTGCTACTCTCACTTTATTTGTGCAGTGTTTTCTAACATCACTGTCGTAAATATTTACAATCGTCACTGTCGTACATTATTTACTCTGTGGAAGCAAAACCCAAGAGAGAGAGAGAGAAAAAAAAAGCACACATTATTTTCACCAGGGAAAGACACAGTACAAGGGGAGGGGAGAGAGGTTTGCAAGATATTGTATGAGAGATGGGGAGCCAGACCATGTTCTCCATGTGATACGAGTCGTCTGTCAGTGACGACTTGTGGCTTGACAGAGGGGAGATTTGTATGTCCAATTTATGTTCTTTTGTTGGGAGCGTTGATGAGGGTGGGGAGGGTCAAGCTTGGCGAAAGTGAAGATGGTGTGCTTCAGCCATGCGAGCAAGGAATCGAATGATGCCACTTGGTAAAGTTATTGTTACAGAGGCAAGTTTCCCCATAGTCACCCAGCTGACTGTAATGATGTGCCAGAGGCCACTTCACGGCACATTTATGGATGCAGTCTTCGAGCCATAGCAAAGCAATGATTGCATGATACCTCTTGATATGACGTGTCTAAAACTAGAACCCCTCAGTCATCAGGTGATATTTTGTGACCTAAAGGTTGAGGGTTAAAGACAATAATACTCAACAATCCTCCTTCTCTACATTGCAAGTGTCCCCAGGTCTCTAGGGGAAGGCATTTTGGAGGTAGATGGTGATGAATGGAGGTTATGCTTTGGGTCATGTGTCATGGTGAGCTGCATTTATACTAGCTGGCGAGGTGGTGACTAGAAAAGGCTGGCCGCTCACTGGCCTGGACCAGATTGGCTGCCCCAGCATTGCTTGCGGTCCCTGTTGTCCAACTAGACTTCCCACTCTTCATCACCTGCCCATGTCATTGCCCTGTGAATGAATCTACCTCTCACACCCTGTATGAGTGGTTATCTCATTTTATTCATTCAATTCTTCTGGCCTTCCATTGTGACAGTGTCATGCAGTGTGTGGGAGAAAGAGGAATAGCGAGGCCTATATAGAAAGGAAGGTGGTACTCCCCCCCCCCGCAAAATTACTTTAACTTTCACTTGAGCGCATTATCAATACACATGGTGCGAAATGTCTCTAAATTTTACTGGAGCTAATTTTGTATATCCACAGTTTTCCTTGTCTTCTAGCATTTTATAGCATTTACTTGGCTGAGTTTTTACTTCGCTACATGTATGAGAGTAATTTCAGAACTGTTTTTTGCCACAACACGTTGCTTTTTCATATCCTGCAAAGTCACTTTTATTTCCACTTTCCTAAAATCATATATAAAGGTTTATAAACTAGGAAACAAAACCATCGTACAATACTTGCCCAGAAACATCTCTTTCACTTTTTCTCCAAAACATTCTTATATACAGTATGAAACAAAACCAATGTACAATACCTGCGCTGAAAGATCAGTTTCACTTTTCACTCCAAAACTTCCTTTCTTTACTGGATGATACAAAACTACTGTACTGTTTTGGTCATAACACTTACTTCCAGTACTGCAGTTTTGCATATTTTCAGTAGCCAACATATAATCATTCTGCAATCTAGTTTCAGTAAGTGAATATCAGCCCTTACTTTCATAAAGAAATATTCTCCAACTGAAATTTTCTTTTCATCTTTTTACCATTTTTTTTAATGTACAAATTTACATTGTATATGCCACGTTTCTTCATTTGGAAATGTGGTCGGTGGGGGTGTCCATCATCCACTCACTCAGTGTAATGATACTCTATTTCAGGGTAGCTTTAAATTGACTGACAAAGCAAGTAATTTTGTGTTAACCAAGAAATCATTTATTATGCTGGGTGATAACCTTATAACCAGCCAACACATATTCTCCCCATGTCAACAAATAGGTTGCCAGAGGGTTCATGCCCTTCCCTTGAAAACAACTAACTAAAAATGCAAACAAAAAGCCCCAGAGCAGGGCAGACAAACATGTGATGACTAAGGATCGGACAAAGGAAATGGGACATATTGCAACATGGAATGTAAGGGGTATGAGTTGAAAGAGAGATATATTGTCCAGGTGCTTTAGGATGCAAAAGTGGACATATGTGAATTAACTGAAACGAAATGGTGAGGTGAGAGTGTGACAGGGTTGGGGTATGGATAGGGTTTCATGTACAGTAATAGGTAAGCATGAGAAGGCAAAGAAGAGTGTATGTATAGTTGTGTGCAAGATATGGAAGAAGATGCAAGCTGAGAGAAGAAAAGAGTTCTGGGCAAATGAGGAAGCGTGCATGGAAAAGTTTGAGAGAAACGAGTGTTCTTCACTGGAAATATGAAAGGAAAAGTAGGGAATGTAAAGGTGGGTGGAGTAGTTAGTGAGTGAGGTGTACCTGCAGAAGTGGATGAGAATGGCAGTGCTCTAGAGGACAATTTGTGTGGGGAGGGGACTGGTGATAGCCAATAGCCTCTATAGGCACAAATTAATTCACAGGTATACGTGGCAAGAGATGAGAACGGGGGATGGTGAAGTGAATGAGCAGAAGGCAATGACTGATTACATGTGTGTGGATAACATAATAAGAAGCTATGTTATGGACGCAAGACCATACAGAGGTTGGGGAAGTGAAATTTCTGACCATCACTTGGTGGTGGTGAAAATCAAGGTTCAAGTGTAAAGGAAAAGTAGATGGAGGGAAGGACTGAAGGAAGTAGTCCATACAGGGAGGGTAGAAAGGTTGCAAGAGGTTGGAAAAAAATACAAAACATAAGAGAGAAGTGGAGGAGCAATTGGATAAATACGATGTGGAGCAGATGGGGAGGAGGAGGAAGGTTTGTGCTAGATATTTATAGAAGAAATCTGTGCAGCATGTGAGGTGGTGTGTGGGATGAAGAGAAGACAAATTGGGTGCAAGGAACAGCATGGTGAAATGAGGAGGTGAGACAATCTGTGGCACAAAAGAAGAAAGCATATAGTGAGTGGATGGGAAGCAGGGCATGGGGGATGTTGAGAGGTGGAAGCGAGAGTTATAATTGGAGAGGAAGAGGGAGGTGAAACGATTAGTAAGAGAAAGTAAGAAGAGAGAAGATGAAAAATTTGGAAGGAATTTGAGTGTAAAATGTAGGGAATGTAAGAAAATATTTTGGAAGGAGGTAAAGAGAATTAGATAGGGTGATAAAGAAGTTAGTAGGGGAGTGAAAGATAAAAATGTTAGAATGATGATGGAGAAGGGAGAAAAAGTGAGCTGATGGTGGGAACACTTTAAGGAACTGTTAAACATTGATAATGAGAGTATTGCGAGTATAAGTGGCTGGGGATGGCTAGGAGAAGGAGAGAGGTGAGAAGGAAGGAAGAGGTCAATAGGATGGAAGTAGTGGAAGCAATGAAGTGAGTCAAACTATGGAAATCCCCAGGAATTGATGGATTGTGTGGTAAAATGATGATGCATGGGAGATAGCTGTATAATGGATATGAAAGATATGCATTTTCTTTTTTTTTACTGAGCCCGACTCGGTGCATAGGCTTCACAGCCTGCTCCATAGGCCCAGCAACCCTCCTTCATATCATACACCTCCAGATTGGCTCGGGAGGGAGGTAGGGTCGCGGAGGATTGGAAATCAGGTATAACAATCCCTTGTACAAAAGAGAAGGGGAAAAAGAAGTGTATGGTTATCACAGGGGCATTTGTCTCCTGTAATAGTAAAACTTTATGGCAGGATCCTTATTAACGGAGCTAGGGAAGTAACAGAGGAATTGGTTGGAGAAGATCAGGGATGTTTTAAGAAGGGAATAGGGTGGTTAGATCATTTATTCATACTTGGATCCTTAGCTGAAAAGTTTCTAGAGATGGGAAAGAAGTTGTATGTGGCCTTCATGGATTTGGAGAGAGCATAAGACAAAGTGGATACACGAGCAATGTAGAAAGTATTAAGAATATATGGAGTAAATGGTATGTTGCTGAATGCTGTGAAGAGTTATGTATGAGGGTGCTAAGGCGACATTGCCTGTTGAGAGTGAACTGAGTGATTTTTTTTTTTTTTTAATGTTGGACTAAAACAGGAATGTGCCATGTCTCCATGGCTGTTCAATCTGTATATGGATGGGGTTCTAAAAGAGATACAAGGTAGGGCAGTGGTTGTTGGAGTGGCCTTAATGAGAGTCGGAAGCATCTGGAAACTTCCTGTACTGTTCTTTGCAGATGGCATTGAATTGTTAAGTGAAGATGAGGGGGGACTGCAAAACTTGCTGGATAAGTCCGGGAGACTGTATAAGAAACAGAATCTAAAGATGAATGTGGGGAAGAGTAAAGTTATGGTCTTCTAGAGAAATGAAGTCACTGAATGAACAGTAATGGTAGATCAGGAGGAAATGGAAAATGTGTTTTTAAGTACTTGAGTAGTGTGATGAGTGAGGATGAGTTTGGAGGATGATGTGCTTGAAAGGGTACAACATGGACGAAAGGTTGCTGATTATTTGAAAGCAGTGATAAGAAAAAGGGAAGTGAGCATGGAAGTAAAAAAGTCATTGCATGATAACATTGTGATACCAAGTCTAATATATTGAAGTGAAGCTTGGACCTTGATGGAAGGACGCAATTCAAGAGTGACTGCAATGGAAATGAGTTATTTGAGAGGAGCATGTAACAAATGAGGAAGTGAAGGAGCATTGTGTTGTCGATGAGGATATGATAGAAAGCGTTACGAGAAATTGGGCAGGTGGAGATGATAGAAAGTGACAGACTAGCACGCAGAGTGTATGTGAGTGAGTTGGAGGGGGGGGAGAGGGAGAGGGAGGCCGTGGATGAGATAGAGTGATGGAGTGGATAGGCATATGAGAGAGGGGATGAGCAGTGTAATGGAGGGGGATAGGGCAACATGGAGATTAGTTTGTTGCCACCCCTTGTGGGATTAAGACATCTGGTAATAGATGGATGGATAGAAATGTGATATATACAAATCGGGAGAGCCCGAAAACATCATATAATGTTTGGCGAAATGCTGAAGTGTGGGGGAGATATAGCAGTAGAATGAGTATAAAAGGTGTGCGGATTGGCCTGGGAGGAAGGTAGAGTGCCAGTGGATTGGAAGTCATGTATAGTTATTCCACTGCACAATGGAAAAGGGGTAACAGAAGTGTGAGGTAATCGTAGGGGCACTTGTCTTCATACTGTAATAGGAAAAGTATATGGCGGCATACTTATTGAAGCAGTCTGGGAAGTAACAGACAAATTAGCGGGAGAAGAACAGGGAGGTTCAGGAGGGGAAAAGGTTGTTTACATCAGATATTCAACCAAAGGTGTTTAGTGGAAAAGCTTACAGAGAAGGGAAAGAAGTTGTATGCTGCTTTCATGGATCTGGAGAATATCTATGACAGAGTGAATAGACAAACGTGGAAAATAAAAACATTTGAGTAAATGGGTGGCTGTTGAATGCTACGAAGAGTATGTATGAAGCTGTTTGGGCTGCAGAGCACCTGGAAGGAGAATTGAGTGAATTTTTCTGTCTGTATGTTGGACTGAAACAAAGATGTGTCATGTATCAAGGGTTGTTCAGTTCGTACATGGATGGAGTTATAAAAAAGATACAAGGAGTTGCGGCAGGAAGGAGGAGTGGTTGGAAGAAGTTCAGGGAGCTGTTGTCTCTCCTGACATTGAGAGAGCTTTCCCTCTGTGCTAAGGGGTCTTTGTATGCGGCATGTGTTAGGAGTGTAATGCTGTATGGTAATGAGCCCTGGGCAGTAAATGAAGAGGACATTCGTAGGCTCAAAAGTACAGAAATGGCAATGATTAGGAGGATGTGCAGTATGTCCTTGAGTGCAAGGCCTGGGGAGGCTAGGTTTACGATGGAAGGGTTGCGAGGTAGGATGGGACTGGAGTGTACTGGTTTTGTGATTAGCTAGATTGAGATGGTCTGGGCATGTGGAGAGGATGGGGGATGATAGTTGGATGCAGAAAGTGAGAAGTGTTAACGCTGGAGGTAGGCAGTGTGAGATACACCGAAAAAGACTTGGGAAGAGGTCATTGAGTGTGACCTCAGGGTTAAGGGACTAAATAGGGAAGCTGCCAGAGATCAAGCAGCATGGACAGCCGCCATTAGGTGACCAAGGCACACATGCAAGCATGTTGGGCCTTCAGAAACGAAAATGAAGGTAGGACAGTGTATGATGGGGTGGCTTTAATGAGACAGAGCAGTGGGTGGAAACTTCCTGGTCTGTTTTCTGCAGATGACATTGCACTGTTAAGTGAAGACGGAAGGGAACTGCAAGGCTTGGTGAATGAGTATGGGAGAGTCATCATCATCATCATCATCATCCGGACCTCCTTTCCCACCCAAGGGAAGGGTGAGGAGTAGCAATGACTTCCCCAGTCCAATAGGCCACGCTTCCATTCTCTCCTCATAATCCTGGCTCTACCAGATACTCCAAAAACATTCACCACATTCTGCAGCTTCACACAAACGTATCCGATTGAGTCAATCCGGACGCTGCCATGCTCACAAGGGGTGCCAAAATCCCTGATCATGCACTTCTCCTCACGACATTCATCCAGCCAGCTTGATCTCTTGACAGTTCCCTAGCCTCACCGACTTCCAAACACTCATCCACCATGTCTCTCCACCTTCTCCTCGGCCTACCTCGCCTCCTCCCTCTTTCGTATTCGATCAGGTATACTTTTTCACCACTCTGTTGTTATCCATTCTCTCCACATGACCATACCATCTCAGGACTCTGTCTTCGATTCTGATGTCCACCGACTTCCTCACTCCACACCTTTCACGAATCACATTATTTCGTATCCTATCCACCCTCTGTATTCCACATACATTCCTCAGCAGTTACATCTCCACTGCTCTTACTATTGACTTTTCATTTTCATGCCACACCATAGTCTCACACCCATATATTAAAGTTGGCACTAACACTCCCTCATGTAAGCCTCATGCAGCTGCAACACTCAAGCCTCTGTTTCTTATCAAGGCCTTCATTGCACCAGCTACTTTTCTTCCTTGTGTCACTCTATTTTCAACTTCTTTTGCACATTTTCCTCTCTTTTCTATCATTGTGCCCAAGTATTTGAACTCTCTTACCAATTCCAGTCTCTCTTCATTCACTGTTACATCGCACTGGGAGTACCTTCTCTCTCAATAACCATAACTTTACCCTTCTCTACATTTACTCTCAAGGCACGACGCTCACAGACAACAGCAAAACTCTGCACTAGCCTACCAAGTCCTTGTCCAGTATTTGCAAGCAGTACTGCATCATCAGCATACAACAAATTTGAGATATTCCATCTATCACCATTCATTACCAACGCCATTCCTCTTTCCATTACTCGTGTTTTTACTTCTCTCATCACCCCCATCCATATATATATATTGAACAACCTTGGAGACACCACACAACCTTGTCGCACACCCACACCAATCGTGAACTATTCACTTAGAGATTTTTTCCTTTTTTTTTTCTTTTTTTTTTTAATGTGTCCAACTCTGGGCATAGGCTTCACAGCCTGCTCCCAAGGCCCAGTAGTCCTCCTACGTATCATACACATCTACATGTCACCACTTCGGCGCTAGCACCCACCGTCCATATTGAATACATGCTAGGACTGTCTCATACAGGACTGGTGTATTGGTATTAGCGGGGATATTTTTACGACATGTTTCCCATTAACAGATGCTTCGCTACCATCATAAAAACTCTTGACAGCACCTAGCAGCTTACCATCTACACCATACATGCGCAAAACGTTCCACAATCCCTCTCTGTCTACTTTGTCGTATGCTTTTTCCAGATCCATGATTGCCATAAACACCTTATGGTCCTTCTCACAAGCCTTCTCCACTATCTGTCTCACTCCAAATACTTGATCCACACATCCTCTGCCACTCGTAAAGCCACCCTGTTCATCACTCACTATGGCTTCTGATATCTCTCTTACTATCTCTATAATAATTCTTTCCTATACCTTCCCTACCACACTCAATAAACTTATGCCACGATAAGTCTTGCAATCACTTCGCTCACCTTTATTTTTGTACAAGGGTACAATCACAGCCTTTGTCCACTCTGCAGGAACAGTTTCACTCATCCATGCCTTCTTACATATCTCCAACACACTTCATTCCACTCTGTCCACTACACTTAAGCATCTCTTCATACACCTCATCAACCCCAGTTGCTTTCCCATTTTTCAGTTGCTTCACAGCACTCTTCACCTGTGCGAGTGTCACATCTGGCACTGCATTCCTTCTCTGCACACCCCCAAAACCAATCATGTTTACAGCCACTCTTCTCTCTCTATTCCCATTCATCAGGCTTTCAAAATATTCTATCCATCTGGTCCTTACATAATCTCCATGGGTTAGTAACCTACCACCTGCATCCTTCACACCATCGCATTTGTTTCCACTTTCACTTCTACATTTCTGCACCTCTTTCCAAAATAGCTTCCTATTTTCAGAGTTTGCATTCATTTTTCTTCGCAGATCATGATTTACCTCCTTCTTTTTCCTCTTCACTAGTCCCTTTACGTGCTTCTTGCTCTCGATATAATCAGTTATTTCAACTGAACCAATATCCTGTGACCACTGTAGCCACTTCTTCCTCTTTTCCTCCACCGCTCTTTTAACCTCTTCGTCCCACCATGCTGTACCGTTCTTTTTTGTTGATACTCTTGCCACGCCACACACCACTTTAGCATTCCTAACTAAGCAGTCCCTATATGCATTCCACAGGCTGTCCAGATCCAGTTCATTCCAGTTCATTGATTCTAACTCGTCCTCTACTTTGGTCCTGTAATCATCTGCCATTTCTTTGATCCTCAGCTTCTCAACTTTCAGTCTTTCTCCCACACTGCTCCTTTCTCTCATGATCCATCTCACTCGCCTCAGCTTGATCTTGCATACAACAATCATATGATCTGACAGACCTCCACATCGTCTTCTCACAGCCCTCGTATCAGCAACCATTTCCATCATCGACCTCTCAACGAGCATGTAATCAATCAGGCTTCTTCAACACGATCCCCATTTCCTCTATACCATGTATATTTATGTGCATCTTTGTGTTTGAAATACGAATCTAAATGTGAATGTCGGGAAAAGTAAAGTTGTGGTCTTTGAGACAAATGAACTTAATGAATGCACAGTGAATCTGGATAGTGAGGCAATGGAAAATGTGAGTGCATATCAGTACTTGGGTAGTGTGATGAGTAAGGGTGGAAGTTTGGAGGATGAAGGCTTGAAAGGGTACGGCCGGGAAGAAAGGTTGCTGCTTGAGTGAATGCAGTGATACAAAATAGGGAACTGAGCATGGAGGTAAAAAAAAAAAAATGTCACTGCATGACAGTATTGTGAGCCCCACTCGAGAATATGGAAGCAAAGCTTGGACCTTGTTGGAACGACACAAGTCATAAGTGACAGCAATGGATAACAGTTTTTTTAGAGGAATTTGCGAAGTTACATGAAGAGACAGACTGACAAATGGGGATGCGAAGGAGTGTTGTGGTGTGGATGTGTATGTGGATGTGATACAAAGCATCAAGAAAAGTACATTGAGTTGGTTTGACCGTGTGGAGAGGATGGAGAGCGAGAGGTTAACTAAAGAGTGTATGTAAGTAAGATGAAGACTGGGGATGAGATGCAAAGATGGAGGAGAGAGGTATATGAGAGAGAAGGGTGTCAGTAGGGGGGGACGGCTGTGAAATGGCGGGGGATAGGGCGATATGGAGGCGATTTGCTTGTCGTCATCTCTGATGAGGTTAAAGTGTCTGGATAAAGATAAATAGAGGTTACATTTCTCCCCTCATAGTGTGAAATATCATATTGGGGCAATGTGGATGATGGTGAGAGGGTGGTGATGCACAGACATTTCAAAAGCGATTGGAAGGAAGTGGGGGTTTGTAAAGTGTGGCCAGCGCATGTCACTTTACATTTTGAGTGGTAAATTATGCTCTGAGACGTTGTTTCTCTACTCGATAATGACGATACTCTCTTCTCTGAAATTCTCTCGGTCGAACTATCACTCAATCCCATCCTTACACAAGTGGAGGGAAGGTACGGGTGGAGGTTGCAGGGGCCAGGTAGCCATTCATGGTTGAAAGAGAATCAGACTATGCAGAATCAGAAACCATCATTCCTATCCTTTCCAATTCCTGTGGAAGATTGACAGTGCACTTCACCTTCCTCCTGTTTGACAAACCTATGTCATGCACTGAACACCACACAAAATGGGTAGGACTTCAAAAACATTAGCAGAAAACAGAGGCTATGCCCATCACGCAAGCAACCCCAAACACCTGTTTTATGATAGCTATGGCCGTCATCTGGGCTTTAGGGGTTAACTGTGTACAGGCAGACGTGGCAACAGGCGACTGGGGGGACCTTCATCGCCCAGAGGGCGTGGTGGTTTCAATACCCAAAGTTCGAGGATCAGTCTGACTCGGCACCTTCAATACACTGGTATTTTTTCAATAATTACTTGTTCTGAAAGCATCATATCTCAGTAGCTAAACCACCTATAACAACCAATGAATGAACAGAGTACTTACCTATCTTTGTCTCTCCACTGCAAGTGTCCCCATGTATCTAGATGGACGTGTTGTGAAGCGAGAAGGTAAAGAATGGGGATAACTTTGGGGATGCAGTGAGGCTGCATCCAGACACGTGTTCAAGTCAGCGGCTGTTCCTGGCTCTGGCTGGTCATACAGGATGGGGTGGCCCAGTTAAGACATGGCTGCTCTGCTGTCACTCCCCCTAACAGCTCGCTCATTGTATTTGTCCAATTCGTCCGGCTATTTCAGAGTGCCACTGTGCCATATGGTGTTTGGGAGAGGAGAATACAAAGGTTTATACACTATGATACACAGAATTTGCCAAGAAAGATTACTTTCACATTAAGTTGTGCTCATTTTATATATATCCATGCCAAGAAAGGTCACTTTCATTTTCAATGAAGCTTTGTTTTCATACCTGTAGTTTTCATTATCTTCTAACATCTTATGTATAATGCACCAGCTTGGCTAAGTTCTTACCTCATTACATGAATGGCACTATATTCTAAATACGGTATTTTTTTTTTTTTTTGGTCACAACACTTATTTTTACTTCTATTGGATGGCTATTTATATTTTTCCTCGAGGTAGTTATTATTTTTTTTTTTACCGTAGTTATTCAAACCTTCTACATTCTTACAGGAATGACACTGGTTTCTGGTTGGTTATTTTGGCCATAACGCTTTTTGTATATACCGTAGTCTTCCCTCTCTTCAATATATTATGTATATTACTCTTTTTTCGTATCGTCTTATGTAACTACATTAGGCTAATATCATCCCTTAATTTTGTAAAAACACATATTCTTTCACTGATGTTTTACTAAATTTTCTATACCACTTATTTTTTTACATTTATATTTACAAATTTACACTATATACACTTCCTCCCACACCTGTGAAGTACCAGGCTGGGGTGATGTGAGTGGTGTTGAGTTAGTGCTGATAAATGGAAGTTGCGAAAGGGACTGGGGGGCCGTAATGCGACGTTTATGTCACACGTGACCTGTGGCCATCCATCCCTTTTTGTCAGACTTTGACACCTTTGAGGACTGTCCTTAGGCATCAGAGGAATAGGGGAAGTCCTTGGGCTCTGTAGGATCATAAGGGTCACTTGCATGGTGACAAGAAGTTATTGGAGGTGGCAGGTCTGGTCACGCCATTCTGCACAGTAACTTCCATGCTCAGGAAGTCATTTTCCCACTCAACAATGATGATGCTTTCACTTATAATTCCATCCCACCTGTACTGTACATTCACTCAACCCTTTCTTCGCATGACTGGGAGGCTTGGCAGGAGTAGAGGTGGCAGGGGCTGGGAGTGGCCGTTGGTGGTAGCAAGAGAATAGGATGCCAAAAATATTCCTACCCATCCTGTTTCACAAGAAAGACTGTCACTGTCATTCACCTGCCTCCTATATGCCTGCATCACGCACGGGACACCACAGAAAATGGGAATGAATTCAAGCAGGTGGGAAATGTAAAACATCTTTGCCCGTCACCAGAGGTGCCCCAAACACCTTGTTTTGGACAGTCTTGTTCGTCACCCCCGCTTTAGGGGTTAAAGGTCATACAACCTTTTATGGCTGGTTGCATTACTTTACCAAGTAATGCTACCAGTTGCAGGGTGTGTTGGACTCACTGCACAAAGAGAAAGGTTTGGGGATTTTTGACCAGGTGGAGTAAAACCATATGTTTAGCATCAAACACAAGCATTAGATTTCTTAATGGCATCCGAAAGTTTGAGTCACATTACGCATATGATCTGCCCTACAAGTGGTTAATTGAAATTGTTTATAACTTTCCATAGAAATGGGTCTTCCTTGAGCTAACAAATAGTCTTGCAGCAGCAAGGATTATTAAAAGTAAAGACGTCACTGCAGTGAAGTCAGCCGCTACTTCCCTTTACATCAGTCATGTTCTTGTACACTTACGGGACTCCCTAGCACTCATTCCTTGCCAACACAGTTGCATATCGCAGAAAATATTTTCAGTACAATTTCATTTTATTCATGTTATATATGTTATCGAGATAAATTTATGCAGCGGAGACCTGTCTCACTCTTGGTATTGGGGTAAATTCTCTGTCATGCATAAATACAACAATGACACAGTTTCAAGCACACACAGAACTAGATAGTATTATCGCCCTATATGAAAAAAAAGGTAAGGGAGATGTATAAGTGGGCGTCATAAGGGCGCACCATAACAGCCCTAAGACGCCCAGCACTATGTATCCTACCACCTCGTCAGCAGTCTTCCTCTCGTAATTATCACAGACATCGCATTCAGAAAATCCTTTCATTATCTCATCTCCCGTATGAACATCAAAGCTCTGTTATCTCCGACAGTATTAAACGTACAATCCTGGAAAGCTTGTGGAAAACTAATAGATGTTACTTTAAGTGGCTCTCATCATAAATCGCCAAGTTTTTGCTGAAAAAGCCCACCGTTACCCTGCATCCAAAGAAGCCAAATTTAGCACAAAAACTGTGTTATTTAGGAAATTATGAATCTTTTCCGTCCAGTGATATATTGCTTACTTTATTTTTACCCCCAAATGATTTGTACCCAGTTTTCAATAAGGATTTGTATTTGTAAAGCGATAATTGAATTCTGTATTTAACTCCACCGGTTTGGAAAGCTATCCTAAGCTTAATAAGGGCATCTGGAAGTAGCAGAAATAAACGACAACATAAACATCGAAATCTAACGTTAAAACTACAACAAACCTACACATATTGTTGAAATAATAATGTTCCAGCATCAACAAGCCTATTCGCATTTCACACTTTCAACTGTGGAGGCCAATATATTTATAAGAGCTATTTCCAACCCTTTCCAGCGTGAGGTGTCCACTAAGCTGAATGTTATCGTCAGGCAGAAATGACTTTTAAGAATCTGACGTCAATGCAGTAAACGATTTAAACTCATACCAATTCACTCACCCTTCTTTTTATAAGTTTATTAGCTATCTTCCTTACACGTTACTTCACATAATTTCCTTATAATTATTTTCTTTTTAAAAGTTTCTTCTATAACCTCATCTTGTCCATCAAGCTCACATATCTCTTCATCTCCTTTCCCCAATTCTTCCACATCCTCTCCCACTAATCTTTGACCACCCACCTATCCGCTCACTTTAATTCATTTTTCCTACCGTATATTCCTTAGCTCCCTTTCTCTCCTACTCCCCATATCAATCCTACACTAATATCCAAACATCTCATTTTATCTTTTTCATCTCCGCTAACCTTTCCTTTACTTCCTCCTCTCACCCGGTTTTGCCTTCGCCTTCCCCTTGCTCCTCTCTACCCCTCCACTGTTCTTTGTCGCAACCCTTCGTCTTCAATAACAAAGACATAAAAAGACCATGTGCTGAAATATTCATCTCGTCTCCCCTCTCAGCATTAGCGGGTATTTCATGCTTTTCATGGTGGCTGAATTGATGGGAGCTGAGATGTTTGTATATCAGACGTAGGTTTTATACGAATTACCGATTTCTTCACCGTCTCACTTTTATTTTTCATGATTCTTCTTATCATCAAACGATTTATAAAGCTTCGGGTTAGCTTTTGTACTAGAGAGGTTAACATGAAATGTCGATCTCTTTACCCAGTGTCCTTCGTTCGCCACCGTCATTCACTTCCTGATGCATTCACATCATATTATTCAGCTTCACTCTACGTTCATGCCCTGCACTTCCTGCCAAGCTTCATGAAGTGAACTGCCTTCATACAAAGTAAGAAATCAGAAATTTATACTGCAACAAGCCAACACTGATACTTTAGAGACCCCACCCACAAATTATAAATAATACATCGCTGCTCATCACCACTCAAGTTTTTAAAACTGAGTACGGAGTGTGCGCGCCATCTGCTTGTGTATGGGAGGAAAGCTGTGCTTGAAGGAATCAACTGACCTTATATGCACTTTTTTTTATCTCTAAAGTAGCACATCTTTACTTGTGCTCACAAATCATATCGACATAAAATAATCATGATAGCAGTAAATGATCTGTAAAGACAATTCGATATCTGTCCCCGTTTGTTGTGTTCGTCGTCTGTTCATCCTACGAAGTGCTTTCCCTTAGGGAACTGACTACCCCCTTACTCACTTCTCCCTGTTTATTGTAAGTCACCTGCATTAAAAAGCTGTACCGATATGTCATGATATACCATTCTAATCACATCACACTACCTCAAAATGTAGATTGATAAGCTGAGACTCTCTTTGTGTCTGTTCCTGTGTCGTACGAGAATGCTGGAGCACTGGGGGTTGACTGACATCATCTATGCTGTATCATACACTCGTACACTGTATCATATACACTGTGTGCGTGTCTGTGGATGCGTCATACAAAGGTGTTGGAACACTGGGAGTGGACTGACATCATATCCAATTATATACACTGTAGCATACACACTATTATATATGGTGTATTATAAACACTACCAAATATGGTGTATCATATATACTGTGTACTGAGCATGTCTCTTGGTCATTCGTCCAAGGATGTTAGAGTACTGGTACTGGGAGTGGACTGACATCATAAGTAGTCACATACACTATCATATAATCTATACACTACGATTATATATACTATTATATATAATCATATACACAATGTGATATACTTTGTCATATACACTGTATCATTTACACTATTATATTAATGTAATACACTGTCATATTCACAGTATGACAGTCATGCACTATGATATGCACTATCATTTCCATCATCATATATATCATATACACTATCATATACAATGTATCACTTGCACTGTCATACATATCATATACACTGTATCATTTACACTATCATATACAGTATATCATATACACTATCATGTACACTGTACCATATACACTATCATTTACACGATCATATATATCATATACACTATCATTTACACGATCATAATCAGTACATCTTATACACTATCATATGCATTATCATTTACACTACCATAATCAGTATATCATATACACTATCATATACACAATCATTTACACTATCGTATATATCTTACGCTATCATATACAATGTATCATTTACATTAAGTTATATACACTATCATATACACTGTAGTATATACACTATGTTCGCCTCTGTTGGTGCGTCGTACAAGGACACTGAAGCACCGGGAGTGGAGTGACATTATGCATTCATCTACAGTACAGTGAATTAGATTTTCTCTCAAACTTTCCAACCCCTACCAACAAGAAGGACAACACTCACTTAATTCCAATGTACCGATAGTGAATGAAAGATGAATAACATATTGCCGTATAGACAGTCCGGTTTTGGTAACGGGGTAAGATTTGACTGTGTGTCGTATACTGATGGGTTGGTGGAAAGGTAGTCACTTCACATACAGTCTCTTGCTGGTACTGCTGCAAGTAGACACTAATATTCTGAAGTCTTAACGACATGTTACCAAACACCCTCATTACAGCTTTTAATTTTTCCAGATTTTGAAATTAATCTATCTAAAGCCAGACGCCATAATCCCGTAAGGGGTGGCCTTCTCACTTTGAGTTGACTGTTGTACGGGAAGGGGCATTAACTCTCCGCCAAATCACTTGCTGAAACGTTTAGAACATGAACAGGTTAGTTACATGGATACCATCCAACGTTGTAAATGGTATTAGGCTTGTCACGCATTGTAAGCCACCAAGAAAGAAAAATAAAAATGTACAGGAAAGATGGGAGAAATAGGAAGAGAGGAGGACTGACAAAGACAAATAATAAAGGAAGAAGGTAGCACTACATCAAGTTAATGGATGATGGTCAACAACACGTGAGATAGCTTTAGTATATTTCAGCATACTCGTAGATGGTTCTGTATCAGTGCTTGGGCAGCTACACGTGAGGATGTGCGCGACATGTGCTGGCGAACTGCAGAAACTATTTGGTCTCAGAGAACAAACTGCATTCATTTGCAGTATATTTGTTGTGTCAACATTGATACTATGTAAGCCCTACCGAAATGTAACGAAACATCAGTACTATAGTCTCTTCGTATTAAGTAGGCAGGAAATTCGGTATTACTGCTGATTATTTCACGTAACTCAGTGGGAAAGTAAGACAATACTACGGCACAGAATCCTTTCCATAGCACTTTAGAAGCAACACCATGTTCTAGTGTTTATTTATTGTTAAACCTCAGTTTTCAGTATGTCGAGTGCCAGCTTTAGGACAGGTTAAAGTGAATAGTCAAGTACTACACTCTTTCCTAAACCTCAGCTGCACCACTTCAGCGCTTCCTCAAACTTCTAGGTCTGATAAGACTGAACAGTATACAAACGCATGAACGTAACTATGTATTTGAAAGCAGTCGAGAAGTCTACTCTCGAGATAGATAGATAGATACAGAGATAGATATGTATGTACATATCTATATTTATTTATAAATATAATATGGACAGATATGTATATATGTATGCATCTATATCTATCTATCTATCTATACAATATATATATATATATATATATATATATATATATATATATATATATATATTTGTGTGTGTGTGTGTGTTTATGAGAGAGAGAGAGAGAGAGTGAGAGAGAGAGAGAGAGAGAGAGAGAGAGAGAGAGAGAGAGAGAGAGGGAGGGAGGGAGAGAGAGAGAGATACAGTCGATCAAAAAAATATGGCACACGAAGGGTACACTGATTTCCAAATTGTCCGATATACTATAGCTTCTGAAGTCCCAAGAATATTTGTCTATTAATATTAGATTCTGCATATGCTAACAGTGTCTTCTAGAAAATGTCATAAACAAGTGATAGGTGACATTCTTGTGGAAGCAGGTTTACCATACTGGCGGAAAAACATAAATTATGCTCATATAGCTTCGCGCAAAACGTGCACCAATAGTTTTTTGACTGACTCTGTAATGTTGGCAGTATTCCTCTGATGTCTGCTCTATCTGCTCCAGGCACTCAAGGCCATCAACAGACGATTTGCTTTCGGGAGTGGAATGCAAGGAAATGGGCAAACATTGTCGATGTTTCCTTCGCTTTTCAATAAGTTGCATTTCCATGGACTCTTCTTTTCCTGAAACACCATTGTCATATGATTATTTGCACTGATTATTGTCGGGGAGCTGTCGACAATTTTTTCTTGGGTGCTGGTAAGTTTGCCTGAGTGCTGTTTATAGATGTTACCTGGGTGTTAGTGATATGGTACCACGGTGTTGATGTTACCTGGGTGCTGGTGATGTTACCTAGGTGCTGGTGATACGTTACTAGGTGCGGGTGATATGTTACCTAGGTGCAGCTGATACTAGGTGCTGGTGATATGTTACTAAGTGCTGATGATGTTACCTGGATGCTGGTGATATGTTGCCAGATGATGTTACTCGATTGCTGGTGATAGGGTATATTATGCGTTGGTGATATACTCGTATGATCTGGGTGCTGGTGTTATGTTGCCTGGGTGCTGGTGTTGCATTACTTGGGTTCTGGTGTTGTTACCTGGGTGCTGGTGTTGTGCTAGTTCGGTACTGGTGATACGTTGTTTATGTGCCAGTGATGATGTTACGGGGTGCTGGTGTTATGTTACTTGGGTGCTGGTGTTACATCACGTGGGTATTGGTGTTGGACTATGTTACTTGGGTGCTGGTGTTATGTTACGTGGGTGCTGGTGTTACGTTACGTGGATGCTGGTGTTATGTTACGTGGGTGCTGATGTTATGTTACGTGGGTGCTGGTGTTATGTTACGTGGGTGCTGGTGTTACGTTACTTGGATGCTGGTGTTATGTTACTTGGATGCTGGTGTTATGTTACGTGGGTGCTGGTGTTATGTTACGTGGGTGCTGGTGTTATGTTACGTGGGTGCTGGTGTTACGTTACGTGGATGCTGGTGTTATGTTACGTGGGTGCCGATGTTATGTTACGTGGGTGCTGGTGTTGTTACGTGGGTGCTGGTGTTATGTTACTTGAGTGCTGATGTTATGTTACGTGGGAGCTGGTGATATGTTACGTTGGTGCTGGTGTTATGTTACTTGAGTGCTGATGTTATGTTACATGGGAGCTGGTGATATGTTACGTTGGTGCTGGTGTTACGTTATCTGGTTACTGGTGTTATGTTACTTGAGTGCTGGTGATATGTGGTTTGGGTGCTGGTGTTGTTACTTGGGTGCTGGTGAGGCGACAGATGTGGCTGGGTCACCTGTTATGGTGGTCACCTCACAATACTGTCTCAGTTAAAGGATATCCTTACACCACATTTTACTCTCATACTCAGTTCTTCATATACTGATTCTACAGACAATTATTCCTGTCATAGTCAGTTTTCCATGTATTTAACGCATATAAATCTTAGGCGAAACACGCATTTACAGTTTTTCGTGTGATTGCTATTTTTATTATTATTATTATTATTATTATTATTATTATGGAGTGAAACATACCTCATGAGTCCCTGTCCGGCACGCCAAGCCGAGTTCCTAGTGTAGGAGTTGGTGTTTCTGATGCTGAAGCCAAATTTCCATGAAAAATAAAACACACAAGATAAATGCAGGTATATACTGGGCTATATGTTAAACGGCTAAACATTTAACTCATATAGCCAACGATGAAACTGAAGGATAATATGACAACTTCAGCCAGGCGGTACAGTTCCTGGTACCAGTCTCTATCGACGTACACAAGAGAGGGCTGGCTATCGGGTGGCACGCGCTGTATCCCTCCCACTGCTGAATCTACACTGAGCTCTCTCTGACTCTCTCTCTGCTTGGCACTTGGCAGCTTGGGGAGCTGCCTGAAGGTTCCCCCCCTGTTCCCCCCCCCTTCTCTCTCTCTCTCTCTCTCTCTCTCTCTCTCTCTCTCTCTCTCTCTCTCTCTCTCTCTCTCTCTCTCTCTCTCGTTTTATCCCTCTCTTCCACTACTTTTAAGTTTATGTACCACAACACCAATAAATTGTTTTGCTCAAATTTTAAAATAAAGTGAAGCTACTATGTGCCCTGTTCTTCAGTAAGCTAGTGAGAGACAATAGTAAAATAATAAAACACACAGACCAAACCGGTACACAAAGATATTCTGTATCTGTTTTACAAAAACAGCGTCCAAGTTGGGCAGACGGTACTATATCATCCCACTGTTCATTTTTTTAGAATATATGTGTAATTGCTACAAGTATAGCTCATTGTATAAAAGTGTATTATTTTCGTTATCTGCATTTTTCATCTAAAGGGCGACTCTTTGTGAAAGGGATTTTCTCTTAACGTCTTGATTATTATCGTACGGAGACATTATAATTACTTGTTGAAGCCGAGGAGAGACTTTTCGTGCTTGTTGGTCAACGAACAATTTCCATTCACATCTCCAGAGCCGTTATATCTTTTTCATCTTATTCTTATTGCGAAAGACTGCTTACTTCAACTTGGGCTGCAGCTCTCTGTGTGAAATAGGGACATCATTAATACTTTTTTCCAGCTAGTACCAAGCGATTTTACTCATTCTCGTTATGAGGTCCCGGATTACAGGTACCACAAAGTCACATAAAGGGTACAGTACAGCTCTTTTATTATATTCTGATTTAAGTCACTCCCTTACTGAGGGTGATATTTCCACCGGTGTATGAGTTACAGCGAACAATAATAATGTGTCGTTCAGTGATCCTGCTGTGTTAATGGCACGCTTTCAAACAATAAATACAAATGTTGAGTCTGTTTTGTTTGAGCTTCACGATGGTCACTTATTTGTATTCAACATAGAGGAGTATATTGTAATACCACAGTTTTTAATATCATCATATCGTATGCCAATGCATTGGCAATAAATGAGTTTATTTTTAACAAATATGTCTGGAGGGAGCATGATAAAAATACAAAAACGCTATCGTGTTAGAAAAGATAATGAAGATTAGATCATCTTGCATCGTCAGGATAAGCTGTCTTTTTGAAATGGGATACAGCTACTTGTATTTGTTACCAAGGAAAAAGTCAGTCATTGTACTGCAGTGGTGTAACATGTAATTGTCTAAACATTTCCTCATGCTCACACTTATGCATTTTTTAACATGCAGTCTCAAGTAATTTTTCTTTGCTTCCAGACGAATGACGTCAGATTCCTGGCGTTTTCATTCCGATTTTATCTATCTATATACCTATGCTGCTTCCCCCAACGAAAGGGAGGTACCTGAGACAGGACGACACACTCCCCATTTACTCATCCATTCAAACACATTCATTCGCATCTTAGCCCCAAAGGGTAGAAGGGACAGATTCTCACCGCACCACACCGCACAAGGGTCAACTGCGCAGTGCAATCAGTGACATCCTCAGCAGGGCCCGACAGCAGAGCTGGTTTACCCCTCCCACATCATAATAGACCCATCCCCTTACCCGCACTTGACCTGACTAGCTGATCAGACCCAATGCGGGAGAATATTCCCTCAGGGCTGCGTCATGACTTATTCATTCACAATTTCTCTCCATTTATTTCTGTCACGCTCAGCCATTCTTCCTTGCTCAACAGACATCCCTCTCACATCCAGCGCTCTCTTCACACTGTCCTTCCATTCTATTCGTGGTCTCTCTCTCAGCCTTACACCTCTCACATCAGATCTAGTTATCTTTTTCACCAATCGCTCATTATCCGTTCTCTCCATATGCCCAAACCATCGCAACACCCTCTGCTCAACTCTATCAGCCATCTCCCGAACAACTTCAGTTCTCCTTCGCACTTCATCATTTCGCACTCGATCCGAATGCGTCACTCCACACATACTCCTCAGACACCTCATCTCCATTGCATTCAAAGTTCTCCTCTCTGCTACACCCATATTCCATGTTTCAGCCCCATATAATGCAGTCGGTACCACAACACCCTCATACAGCCTTCTCTTTACATCCATTCTAAGTGAACGACATCTAAACACCTTTTTCATTCCTCCAGGCACCTTTCCTACTTCATTCCTTCTAAACTTCACTTCTGCATCTATTCTTCCATCCACAGCAACATGTGACCCTAAATATTTAAAACACTCTACCTTCTCAAGCAACTCACCATTCAAAACTATATTCATCCCCCTACCATCTACCAACCTCGTACACTTCATCACTTTACTCTTATTCTCATTTACTTTCAATTTCCTCCTTTCACACACCCTTCCAAACTCCTCTACCAACTGTCTCAATCTCTCCTATAAATTAGCCACCAGTGCAGTATCATCTGCAAACAGCAGCTGCTTCAGATTCCACTCTCCACCATCAACATTCACCAGACTCAGACCTCCACCTAAAACTCTTGCATTCACCTCCCTTTCAACACCATCCATATAAATATGAAACAACCAAGGCGACATCACATCCCTGTCGCAGCCCCACTCTCACAGGAAACCAATCACTCACAACATTTCCCACTCTTACACACGCTCTACTGTTCACATAAAAACTTTTCACCCCTTTTAGTAACCTACCATAAAGTCCATACAATCATAAACCAGTCCACAAAGCCTCCCTATCAATTCTATCATACGCTTTCACTAAATCCATAAATGCCCAAAACACATCCTTGCCTTTTGCTAAATACTTTTCACACACTTGTCTCACAACAAACACCTGATCCAAGTATCCTCTCCCTCTCCTAAAGCCACACTGCTCATCACCAATCACTCCCTCTGTACCCTCTCTAACTCTCATAATTAACACTCTACCATACACCTTACCTACAACACTCAAGAGACTTATACCCCTAAAGCTAGTACATTCATACTTATGACCCTTCCCTTTATACAACGGGACCACATAAGCACTTGCCCAGTCAATTGGCACCATACCTTTCACAAAGCACACATTCAACAATCTTACTAACCAGTCAACAATAGTCACTCCACCACCCTTCAGGGATTCAACAGCACACCCATCCATACCTGCAGCTTTCTCTGTTTTCATCTCCTTTACTGCCTTCTCCACTTCCTCCTTCGTGATCAAAGAATCGTTCAACTCTCCCAACACATTTATTCCTTGCACCCTTCCATTTGCCACAATCTCAGCCACCCTTTCCTCCTCTACGTTTAACAATCTTTCAAAATACTCTGCCCATCTCTTCCTTACTGCATCCATTTCAATTAACATCCTTCCATCCTCTGCTTTTAGTCACTCTTCCATTCCCAGACTCCTCCTTTCGCACCCTTTTCACCTCCTTCCAGAACATTTTCTTATTCTGTTGAAAATTCTCAGTCAGCCACCTACCCCACCTCTCATCTGCTGCCACTTTAGCATCACGCACAGCCTTTCTCGCCCTATTCCTCTTTTCCTTACACCTCTCATATGACACCTCATCCTTCCTCTGCAGCAACACTTCATATGCAAGTCTCTTCTCAGCCACAGCCATACTTACTTCCTCACACCACCATTCACTTCCTTTTCTTACACCACCACCCACACGTCTCACACCACACACCTCTTTTGCATGCCCCACCAAAGTACTCGTAAACAACTGCCATTCCTCCTTGACACTGCCATTTTCCTGAACTTTCACTGCGTTCCACTCATCTTTCAATTTCTCCTGATACTCTATCATTTTCTCTCTTTTATCCAACTCACTCACATTCAAAACCTCCCTGCCACACCTAACCCTCCTAGCTCTCACCCATCTCTTACCTACTATTAACTTTCCCTCCACCAGGTAGTGGTCAGACATACTTCCACCCTTCCCTCTCAGAACTCTCACATCCAACAATCTTCCTATTACATTCCCGGACACAACCACATAGTCCATCAAAGCTCTATCAAAAAACCTTCCACCCTCCTGTCTCACCCATGTATACTTATAAATATCTTTCTTCTCAAACAGCGTATTTCCAATCACCATCTCTCGCTCACCGCACATCCCTATCATTCGTTCCCCATTTTCATTTCTTCCAGGCACACCATGCATACCAACTACACCTTCAAATGATACAATTCCCACTCTAGCATTCAGATCTCCCATCATTACCACATTCACATTCGCTCCAAAACTCTGCAGACACTCATCAACATCATTCCAGAAAGACTCCCTCTCTTCCTCATCCCCTTCATTACCAGGCTCATATACACTCACAAACACCCACAACTCACGTTCAAATTTCGCTTTCACCCACATCAGTCTCGATGACACCTCCTTCCATTCAATCACACACTGCTGTACTTCCGGACTCACTAACAAGGCCACACCATCTCTTGCCCTTCCTCTATCAACACCTGACAATCTTCCATTCACACTTCCAAACATAGACTCACCCTTCCCTTTCATCTTCGTTTCACTTAAAGCTAACACATCCAGCTTTCTTCTCACAAACATTCTCCCAATCTCCTCCCTTTTAGCCTCAACCGTACTACATCCACACTCATTCATAGACTCCATCTTCAGGGTACGAGGATAACTCAGTCCCCCATCCCTTTCTCTGGCCTGTCTCTTTTTAGGAACTAAAAAACAGGGGAGGGGGTCCCTAGTCCCCTCACCCCGCCCCTTTTAGTCGCCTTTTACGACACGCAGGGAATACGGTGGCAGTATTCTTCCTAACACAACCTGGCCGCAGAGTTGTAGTACCACTCCATAGTGCGGCCAGATTGTGTCACCCCCATGTGACGGGGGGGACACAATCTGGCTTAATACCTTTTCAGAACGTTACTAGTTTTGTTTATGATTGCAAACGATGGATTTTACTTATCGACCAAAGTTGAACCGATTTATCTACAACCACCCCCACCCCTCACTCCCTACTCACTCGTCAGTTATTTTTATCCCGGTAGTTATGATGACACCCCTTTCACTGTATTGATACTTTATCTTGTCCCTTCTTCTTCCCTCACCCGTTTCCTTCCTTAACTCTCTCTCTCTCTCCCTCTGTGTGTGTGTATATATATATATATATATATATATATATATATATATATATATATATATATATATATATATATATATATATATATATATACTGTATATATATATATATATATATATATATATATATATATATATATATATATATATATATATATATTTCATTCATCATCCAATCCTACGTTGCCCCATGAGGAGCGTAGGAGCCCAGGGCTAAGCAAGTTGGTCCTGACATTTAAAATGAGAGTGACCAGCCTCACTCACCCCTGAGTGACGTTACGTGAGTAGTAAACCCCAACCACTCCTTGGAAATAACCTTCACCGGCTCAATCCGATTGGAGCGCTGTAATTTCCCACTAAACCACCAGGTGCCAAAATTTGGTTATATGGTTACCACCCAGCGTAGTAAATGGTTTCCTGGTGTACAGGAAACCATTTGGCCTGTCACCCAGTGCAAAGTCACCCAAAGGCAGAAGGAAGTTGAAAGAATAAAGGAAAGAAAGACAGAAGAGGGAATGTAGCCACCCGTAGGCAGAAGTACAAAGAAAGAATGAAGGAAAGAAAGACAGAAGAGGATGGAAGGCAAGATGGATGGAGGAGAGGAAAGGACAGACACCTGAGAGCAACACTACATCGAGTGAGTAGATTGTGAGTGCCCCCACCTACCACAAATATATATATATATATATATATATATATATATATATATATATATATATATATATATATATATATATATATATATATATATATATATATATATATATATATATATATATATATATTCATCATCCGGACCTCGTTTCCCACCCTAGGGCAGGATGGGGAGTAGCAACGTCCAGACAGCCCAAGTTTGCCCAATCCAATGGGCCACGCTTCCATTCACTCATAACTCAAGCCCCCGGAATCCTGGCTCTATCTGATGCGCCCAAAACTTTCACAGCACATTCTGTAACTTCACATAAACTCATCCGATAGAGTCAATCCGAACGCTGTCACGTTACAAAGGGGTGCCAAATCCCTGATCATGCACTTCTCACAACATTCATCCAGACAGCTCGATAAATATGAGATATTCCATCCATCACCATTCAGTATCTACGCCATCCCTCATTCCATTACTTGTGTCTATACTTCTCTCATCACCCCATCAATATAAGTATATTGAACAACCATGGGGACATCACGCCTACATTGATCGTGAACCATGCACTTAGATGCCCATTTACCCTTACACATGCCTCATTACCTTCATAAAAACTCTTAACAGCACCTAGCAGCTTACCACCTACACCTTACATGCGCAAAACCCTCCACGATCCTTCTCAGTCTACTTTGTTATATGCTTTTTCCAGATCCATAAAATAATGCCATAAACACCTTATAGTCCTTCTCACAAACTTTCTCCACTATCTGTCTCACTGCAAATATTTGATCTACACATCCTCTGCCACTCCTAAAGCCACCCTGTTCATCACTCACTAGGACTTCGGATATTTCTCTTACTTTCTCTGTAACACTTCTTCCATATACCTTCCCTATCACTCTCAATGAACTTATGCCACGATAATTCTTGCACTCACTTCGCTCACCTTTATTTTTGTATAGAGATACCATCACAGCATTTTTCCACTCTGTTAGCACAGTTTCACTCATCCATGCCCTCTTACGTATTTCCAGCCATTCTGCTCTCTCCACTACACTTAATCATCTCTGCATACATCTCATCAACCCCAGTTGCTTTCCTATTTTTCAGGTGCTGCACAGAGTTCTTCATCTATGCGAGTGTCACGGTTTCAGGCACTGCATTCCTTCTCTGCACATTATTCATTCCAATTCATTCCAATTAACTGATCCCAACTCCTGCCCTACTTTGGTCGTGTATTCATCTGCCATTTCTTTGATCCTCATGTCAGTCTTTCTCCCCGGCTCCTCTCTCTTCTGGTCCACCTCACTCCTCTCAGCTTGATCTTGCATACCACAATCATATGATCTGACAGACCTCAACATCGTCCTCTCACGGCCCTCGTATCAGCAACCATTCCCAGCATTGACCTCTCTACGAGCACGTAATCAATCAGGCTTTTTTCAACACGATCCCAATTCCCTCTATACCATGGATATTTATATGCATCTTTGTGTTTGAAATACGAGTTACAAATGCACAGCCTCCTCTCCTGACATATCCTTTAGTCGCTTCCCATTATCATTTTCTCCTGGTACTCCATTACAACCCATTATGTCAACCTCAGGACCAGTGCCTACTCTTTCAGGTATCGCCCATTACGATCACATTTTGCCTCCTGGGCATTTCTGCCACTTCTTTCTCCAGCTCATCCCAAAACCTGTTTATCTCCTGTCATCACACGGTGCTTACAGTACGCTACAATCACTGCCACTTTCATCTTCTAAAACATGAACTTGACATACATACATCTCCAGCTGACACATTTGTAATCTCTCTTTCCACTCTGCCACACCTTATTCATCAACAATGCAACTCCTTCCTTGCATCCTCCTCTCCTGTTCATGCTCGATCTTACACATTTCACACCCTCCTACTCCTCCACTTCACACCCTGTCATCTTTGTTTCACACAATGCCATCACGGCATATCTCACACTCTTGAACACATTCACCACTTCCACCCTCTAGCTCTCCTCATTCACACCTCTCACATTCCACATGGTCACGCGAGTCTGCCCATTTGGTTGGGACCCTGGCCAGGAATTGTGTCCTCTTAGGCTCTCCGAGACAACTGCCATGATTAAGTGATTTTTGATAGGGGAATCTAGGAGACGCTTAACCCTGCCACCAAGCGTAGTAAATGGTTTCGTAGATACAGAAAACCATTTGGCTTCTCACTAAGTGTAGTGACCAGACATCCCTACATTTTGTGAATGGATGATGGGCACCCCCACTAACAATACGTGTGTGTGTGTGTGTGTGTGTGTGTGTGTGTGTGTGTGTGTGTGTGTGTGTGTGTGTGTGTGTGTGTGTGTGTGTGTTGGGCAGCCGAAACTACACATTCAAATCGCATCAAAATTGGCACAAAAATCGCAAAAAAATTCGCTGATGTGAAAAAACATGGTCCCATCACGATTAAAAAACATTAACTATATTTAATGAGCAATCACATTTTGACCAAAAAACGTCGCTCTCGGCGCCCGGCATAGGATCTCTAGATTTTTTTCCCATAGCAACAGCAGCGCGAGAGCCCTCCGCAGGAGCAAGTCCGAGGGGCCCGAAGGGCCCACGAGCACTTGAGTGTCTATCTATCTATCTATTGCCAGACGCATCAATCCCGTTCGGGGTGGCCACAAACAAATCGCCTCCACGTCGCCCTGTCCCCCGCCATTTCACTTGAGTGTGTGTGTGTGTGTGTGTGTGTGTCTATATATATATATATATATATATATATATATATATATATATATATATATATATATATATATATATATATATATATATATATATGTGTGTGTGTGTGTGTGTGTGTGTGTGTGTGTGTGTGTGCAAGGAAGCGGAGCCCAAAAGATTGCTCCCTCCGGGAAAAAGCAAAATAACAGAGCTACATTCAAGATCCGTTCATTCTAAGATGCTGAGACACTTTGTGTTTAAAAGACTGGAGATCATAAGCAGCAAGAAATACAGAGAATGGAAGAGAGTTTCAGAGTTTTCCTGTTGCATACATGAAAGACTGGGAGGAACGGTTAACTCTTGCATGAGAAAGATGGAAAGAAATTAGAGGAGAGTCTGCTGCTAGAGGAGTGCTCTGTACCCGTATTAGTAGTGGAGGGATGCAAGCAGACAGTTCAGAAGAGCAGTGACTCTTTAAGTAGAGATAGAAAAAGAGATTAAAATGGAACATTGCGTCGAGGAGACAGAGACTGTAGGGAGGCAATAAGAAGAGGAGAATTAATAAGACGGAAAACCTTTGACTCCACCTTAAGAAGAGATGTACATGGGGAACGTCCTTATACATGAGTGTTGTACTCGACAGGGGAGAGTAAAACCCTTGTATAATGTCAATAAATGTGCAGATTAAATATGGCACAGAGTCGGGTTAGCACACCTGAACTTTTGGAAACAGATTTTACAGGACAACTAATATGACCTTTCCAAGATAAAAACCAAGAGAATAAATCGCCAGTTACGTTCAAAGATGAAGCAAGATTGACTTGGATATTGGTAAACCTTAAAGGATACTCCTACGGAAGATTTTGATGGGTCGAAAGTTACGAGTATATGGACTGAGTTTTTTGTATGTATTAAATATCTAGATTACTTTTACCCAGACCAGAGATATCAGTTAAGTCAGACATTTGGTTTTTATAGACTCACCCCATGTTTAAGTAAATGCTGAAAAGGACACTGCGAGAAGTGAATGGAAAGGTGAATGGTGCAGTCAGCAGCATATGAGTGGACAGGGTTAGATGTAGAGCTTGGATGGTCATTCTTGAAGGGGAGGAAGAGAGTTGGTGATAAGAGAGAATCCTCAGGAACACCACTATCTCTAGCTCTATTGAAGAAAGGTGGCCGTCTACAACAACAGCTTCAGAAAGACCAGAACAGAAGGTAGAGATGAAGACACAGAGTGAAGGAAAGAAACCTTAAGAGGGCAGTTTGGAGAAAAGACGTTGAGATTTTAAGTGCAATGGCAAAGCTTTTGACCAAGTCCTGAAAGGAGGGTGACTTGGTGTTTGAAAGGAAGGTGAGAAGGTCACCAGTGGAAAGTGTCTGGTGAAACCCATAACTGCCATTGGAAGGAAGATTGTGATAGGAATAGTGATTTAACATTTTTTTTAGAACAAATTCCAAAACTTTTAGAAATATAGGATGTTACGGCAAATGGGCGATAGTTATAGGGCTGGGAATGGTCACTCTTCTTTGTATAGGATGAATTAGAGCAAACATCCATCAAGAAGGAAAGGTACAAGTCGACAGACAAAGATGAAACAGTTTACCTAGGCACGGTGAACGATATCATAATTCTTGAGGACAATAGGAGGGACCCTGACAGGCCCATATGCATTGTTAGTTATAAGGCCAGTGAGGGCCGTGTGTACATAAACGGAAGAAATGTTGATGTAAGTCATGAAGTCAGAGAAGGGAAGTGATGAGGGAACTGCTCTAAAATCGTCTAAGTAAAGTCCAAACAAAAAGTTCTGTTTTCAGTAGAAGAAACAACTACATAACCATCACAGTGGATATAATGTAGGTAAAGACGATGGAGTGAAGTTGTTAGAAAGGATTTTGGCAACATGCCGAAAGGAGAGAGAAGAATCTGATTCAGAGAGCTCAGATCATTTACTATGAATGAAATCATTCTTAGCAAGTCGGAGAACAGAACTAGGACAATTCTGGGAAGAGACATAAGAGAGATGTGTATCAGGAGTGGGTTGGGTCCATTACCTTTCGTAGACCTAATCCTTGTTGTGGACAGCACTCTAACAAGCATGATTAAACCATTTTTTTTTTTCATTAGCCACTCGATGAGAGAAATGAATGCTTGCAACCATGCTTGAGAGAATAACCTCCATAATGTACGAAGCACACTCAGATCGCTCTCGGCCGAGGAAGCAGTAACCATTTCAGACATAATCAAAGAAGTACTGACTGACACCCTCCCAATCAGGAACTCCAAAGTGCCACAGCCACAGCTTTTGGGGGGTATCCAAAGGCATTACTGGAGTAAGAGGATAAGCTGTGATAGGAGGTGCCCGATGAAGAGAAAAGTTTAATAGAGTAATCAAAACGGTTAGCTGTAAGGAAGAGGTCAAGTATACTGGAAATCACTCAAAGGCAGTCAGAGATACCGGCTGCTCTTGGTCATTAACCCGCGCCGTCCCGAGGACGTACTTCCACGTCCTCACGTTTTGTCACAGCTAATCCCGAGGACGTACTTCAACGTCCTGCAATTGCAAGGTTCATAATTTCCACAATTTTCAATTTTCGCGAGTCATTATTGGTACGTATACACGGGACACCTTCCTCAACAAGATGCCAGGCAGAGACAATGCCTTACCCAGCATGACCTCCTCCCCCCCCCTGCATGCCCTTTTCTCAGCAATTCACCTGTTATCAGTGACCTGGCCAGTATAGCCATGTCATGCCACGGTACGAAATTCAGGGCCAGAGTGATTCCCCAATCAATGACAATGTGGAGGACAAACTTTACATAGCATTAGAGGAAGAAACAGTTAGAAATGATGATCAGGTAATGTGGCAAAAAAAGGTCAGGTATTAGTGAGTGAACCAATGCTTATAATGCCTATATTACTGCTTGAAAACCAATATAATCTTGTACTACATATAAATTCGTAACAGTAAATAAATAAATACCGTTTATGAGTGGTGTGAAACAGTTATCCTCCCATAGAACTCATTTTCTTTGGTGCCAGCCTGATAGAAAACCCAGTAAGGTAAGGAGGCTCTCCTACCTGTAATGAGTATTTTAAACCTCAGGTGAGCGATTTCTCTATGAATTTTCGATGTTTCTCACCAAAAGCGAAAGTTTTAGCAAAAAAAAAAAAAGGTCGAAAATTGCCCGGGATTGGGGGGTACCAGTGGTCGAAAAGTGGCCGGGACGGGGCGGGTTAAAGATAGAAAAGATGAAGGCGAGTTCAACAAGTGGATCAATGAATGGAGAGGAGAGCCAAAGGTATTGGTGAATATTGAAATCGTCTAAAACAGACATTTCAAAGAAAGGAGAAACTGAACCAACGTGGTCCATGTTAGAAGTAAGATGATCAAAGAATTTTCCATTGTCGGAAAAATTTGTTCATAAGTACAGTATAGATATATTTAGTCAGCAAAAAACTGCATATATATATATATATATATATGGAGCCTCTGTGGTAAAGTGTGCGTTTTCGTACATTGAAGAACGACGGTTCGCGCCCCGCCAGGATAATAAACTTTAGGAGCGTTCTTCTGGCCACGTACTGCTTGGCGGACATCAGGGGTGTTGTGGTTGAACAAGTGTCACTTACTATAAAGTATGCTTGCACGCTTGCACCCAGTCGGCTTGCGCAGACCGCTTACACTTGGTTCACAGACTACACACACATCCAAAGCCACTACAACACTGCAGTTACACTTACAAGCACTTCTCACCCTACATACACTCTCTACCAGACAGCCTAAGCCACCTGGTAGAGATACATTGGCTGTATCGTCCCCACATCGGTCGGGATATGCCGGTCCTGCAGTGGACACTCAAACGGCTGATGAGATTATATACATATATATATATATATATATATATATATATATATATATATATATATATATATATATACAGTCGTGGCACATAGTCCTTGACCTGGGTGTAAGGGAAAGTCAATGCCACTACAGGGCTGCAGTGCGTCGGAACACGTTCCCTTACACCCCCTGCCTCCTTCCCCATCACCCCCTGCAGGGGATGTAAGGGAAAGTGTTCTGACACACTGCAGCCCTGTGGTGGCATTGACTTTCCCTTACACCCTGGTCAAGGACTATGTGCCGCTACTGTACATATATATCGGTTTGACTATATCTATCTTTCTATCTAGCTACCTCTTTAAAGATACATAAGGATATATATATATATATATATATATATATATATATATATATATATATATATATATATATATATATATATATATATATGTGTGTGTGTGTGTGTGTGTGTGTGGTGTGTTTATATATATATATATATATATATATATATATATATATATATATATATATATGTGTGTGTGTGTGTGTGTGTGTGTGTGTGTGTGTGTGTGTGTTTATATATATATATATATATATATATATATATATATATATATATATATATATATATATATATATATATATATATATATTTTGTTATGGGGGTGAATATTACGGTGCACTCTTAGCCCTTAATTAATCACCAAAAGGGATGAGGTAAAGCTTTCAAGGAAACTAACTTAACTTTACTGTACAATATAACATACACAACCAAAGAAGAAACCAAGGTTTGTTGTACAAAAGGAGGATTCATATAGGCCTCTGAATACAAATATAAAACTAGTTATTTCTTACCTAACCAGAATACACTCAATGGAGGCTAAGTACTCACAAAGCTCGATGAAACGTGGAGACTTCAGTGAAATAATCCAGATATGAATCACACACTAGTGTAAATGGAGGAGTGAACCAAAAATAGGAAATGGTGCACAAACAGTGTGTTTTGTAATCAAAGTCAAGTATTCAGTAGTGTTGGGGAAAAGTGCCACACAATGTGACAAAACTGTACCGTGACAGTAAATGTGAACAAATGTGTACAAAAAGTGAGACAAAAATGTGTACAGGGATGTGTGTACAAAGAGAGACAAAAATCTGTGTACAAATAGAGACAAAATGTGTCTCTTCACATTTTCCTCGCGCTTATAAAAACAGACTTACTCCGCCTCTCTCAGCTAATTTAACCACTAGGCTGTCTTATGGAATATCTACAGCCACTCACCAAGTACAGAGGCACCTTCTACGAAGGGGAGCCAATGGCGAAGTTACACAAATTACACAAGACCACTGCCGTGCCATTAAGAAGGCAGAGCAAATGTCATTTAGGCGTCTATTGGCAAATACTCTCTACTTTGCTCCTCCCACATTATGTCACACCCACAGTTCAAGGACAAGAGGGATATTCTGCATAATTTGTGAGAAAAACATCTGGTGTGTTATCAGTCCAGAAGGCAAAGTTGACTGCTGCGTAAATAGAGCTAAGGTCTAGGGTTACCCTTTACAGGCAGCAAAACTGATAAAAGATTTAATGTTCTTAACGGCTCATTTCTCTGTCCTTTCATTATCATCTTATCTTCTATTTCACCCGTTCGCTACTGGGGTAACTACGCCAGAGACAATATATATATATATATATATATATATATATATATATATATATATATATATATATATATATATATATTGTTACATAGCCTATGATTTCATCATCCCTTGTATAATTCTGACGTACAGTATGCTGCATGTTTGATCACGATTCACCTCGTGGCTTCCATAGTGACCAGGCTTGCGTGTTCTACCTCACTCCCCCCTTCTCCCCTTATAGTAGAGTAAGTCGTTCTTTCTGTTGTTCAGAGCAGGAGTGTCAACTCTTTGGCCCCTATGGCTTCATTTGCGCGTCCTTCTTACAAGTTGAATCAAGCTCTGCCGGCCCCTATATAATGAGCTCAGTCTCTGCATTATTGCCACTTAGATCTACTCCTCATTTGGTTCACATCTCTGTCCTCCCCTGTATAGTACATTATCTTTGTGAGTGCTCAGGAAGTCTCCAACCATCTGGCTGCTGTATAATTTGAGTATAAGTGTTGTTACCATTTTTCTTGTACTGTGTGGCCTAGGGTGTTGGTTCGTGGGCCTGGTAGGGTTTTTGTGATTCATGTAGAGTTTTAATGTCAGCCAATATTAATAATATTTTGTATCTGTAATAATATATCTTGCTTTAACTGAGCATTATCCGGTTTTCTCATTTATCAGGGCTGACTTTGATAAATTTGCTCTTGCTAAATTCGTGTTAATAGAGGCTATTGCAGTTAACCATATATTTAACCTGTTTTTGCCATTACATTATCCTTATGAGTCCTGAATGTTTAGTTGTTAGTTTGTGCATTAAACTTTAACTTGTAATTTTACCTAACTCTTTTGTTTTGAACCTGGAACTTTGCGGGACTGTAGTGATTTTAGTATTCTCACATGAAGTGTTCATTATCTCTCTCTGTTCCGTAACATAAATTTGGCGACCTCTTATCAGGATATTCAAGATATTATCATAAGGATATTGCTTGATATTTTGTGACAGTGATTCATTCATGATGTCTACTATTACTACTCTTGATGAAGCCAAAGATTTTTTGTCAAATGTGCAAACAGTGTGTGATGTAGAAAACAGAACAAAGAATGAACTTAAGCTTGTTGCTCAACAATTGGGAATTGCTGTTCACTCTCATCATTCTAAAGATCAAAGTGTTGGCATGATTAATAAAAGCTTGTTTGATGTAACTCCTCCAGATGAGCAAAAACAGATCGAAATTCTAAGTTACAGCTAGCCCTGCAGGAGGCTCGCGCTAAGGAGGCTGAGTTTCAGGCACGTGCTAAGGAGGCTGAGTTTCAGGCTCGTCTTCAGGAGGGACAGGCACAGGCTGAGTCTCAGGCTCGTATTCAGGAGGCACAGGCACAGGCTGAGTCTCAGGCTCATATTCAGGAGGCACAGGCACAGGCTAAGTCTCAGGCTCGTATTCAGGAGGCACAGGCACAGGCTGAGTCTCAAGCTCGTATTCAGGAGGCACAGGCACAGGCTGAGTCTCAGGCTCGTATTCAGGAGGCACAAATTAAACTTGCTAGTATTCAGGCAGACCATGAGTATCGCATGAAACAAGGTGGAACTGGATCATCTAGCTCTGATGATTTGGATGTGGCTAAAAATGTTAAACTTGTCCCTCCTTTTAATGAATCTGATTTAACAAAGTATTTTCAGTTGTTTGAGAGGGTAGCTACAGGTTTTAATTGGCCCAAAAAGTATTGGCCAGTACTCCTTCAAACTGTTCTCACCGGTAAAGCTCAAGTAACTTATGCATCTTTGTCTCAGGAACTATCTGATAATTATAATGTAGTTAAGAGCTTGATTCTTAAGGCCTATGAGCTTGTTCCTGAAGCCTATAGAGTAAAATTTAGGACAACTTATAAGCAAGATAAGCAATCCCATGTTGAGTATGCAAAAATCAAAGAAGATCTGTTAGAGCAGTGGTTAAATTCTAAGAATGTAAATTCTGATTTTGATAAATTTAAGCGGATGATTTTGCTGGAGGACTTCAAAAGGTGTATTAATAAAGATGTAAGCCTATATCTTGATGAGAAAAGAATAGATAATTTGTCTGATGCTGCAGTTTTAGCTGATGAATATGTTCTCACTCACAAGAGATATTCTAAAAAAAAAAAAAAAGGAAAGCTAAGAGTAAGTACGTTGCCTTTACTCAGAGTACAGGTAACAGGAAAGAGAATAAAGATGATGTTTCTCAGGAAGTAAATACCAGCTCCACCTCTAGATTTCAAAAAAGTAAATGTACTTATTGTAGTAAGCTTGATCATTCTACGGAGAAATGTTTCAGGAGACAGCGTGATGTGAAGAAAAAGAAGTCTTTAAATATTCAGTCAATTGGTCTAGTGTCCACCCTTGAGAGTTCCCAGAATTCTTTAACTGAGTTAACTGAACCTGCTTTGAGAGGTAAATTAAATTATCATAATGAAGCTCCTCTTTTGAGCAGTAACGTGGGTGACACTCTCAAGAGTTCATGTGCTAATTTCCTGTCTGATGGTTTTGTCAGTCCTCTGGACAATAATGACAGGAAATCAGTTAAAATATATCGTGATACAGGTGCTTGCCAATCCCTTATGCTGACCAGTGTTCTAGGCTCTAATGTTAATTCCTCTGATGAAACTGTAATCTTACAAGGTGTAGGGAATAATTACTTCTCTGTCCCTTTGTGCAGAGTGAATTTAGAGTCTGGTTTTGTTAATGGTTCCGTTATGGTTAGGTTCGTTGAGACATTCCCAATGTCAGGTGTAACTTTCTTACTTGGAAATGATATTGGTGGAAGTCAAGTGTGTACAGCTCCTCAGTTGTCTAGTGAACCAGTGACTGCGACCCAGCATTGTGATGTCCCTGATGTGTTCTCTGCATGTGCTGTCACTAGGGCTAAGTCTAAAGTTACTGGTGACTTGGAAGATAATGATGATGATGATGTTATCCTAGCTGACACTTTTCTTGCTAATTTGGACCACTCACCAGATGCGGCAGTACCCCGTAGTGTTGATAATTTGTCTCGTCAAGAGTTGGTTGAGTTGCAGGTTGCTGACCCTGAGTTGAAAGGTCTAGCTAACTCTGCTTGCAGTGAGGAAGAGTCAGCTGGTGCTTCTACTTGTTATTATATAAAGTCAGGAGTACTTATGAGGAAGTGGAGACCCCCAACAGCATCAGCCGACTGTGAATGGGAGGTTGTACATCAAGTTGTCATCCCTCGTGTTTGTAGGCAGGATATCATTAGAGTGGCCCATGATTTCAGTTTGGCAGGACACCTTGGAGTGAGGAAGACTGTGGCATGCATTTTGAAACACTTCTACTGGCCAGGTATCTTCAGAGATGTTTCCTGGTATTGTAAGTCTTGTCACACCTGTCAAGTTGTGGGGAAGTGTAATCAGACCGAAAAGGTTGCACCTCTAGTTCCCATTCCTCCTTTTGAGGTGCCATTCACCCGTGTGTTGGTGGATATTGTGGGCCCTCTTCCTAAGACTTCTTCAGGATTTTCTTATGTGTTGACCCTGATTGATATGGCTAGTCGTTATCCTGACGCCATTCCACTTAGAAATATCTCAGCAAGGAACGTGGTTAAGGAAATGCTAGGGTTCTTCACCAAGTTTGGTCTGCCCAAGGAGGTACAGTCAGATCGGAGAATTAATTTCATGTCAAATGTTTTCAAGCAGTCTCTGAAAGAGTTGGGCATCACCCAGATCACATCTTCAGCTTACCATCCCCAGACCCAAGGAGCGTTGGAGAGATTTCGTCAAACACTCAAATCGATGCTCAAGAAATACTGTTTGGAACATCAGAAAGATTGGGATAAAGGTCTTCCACTCGTTGTCTTTGCCGCAAGAGAATCTCCAAATGAATCACTGGGCTTCTCACCCTTTGAACTACTGTTTGGCCATGAAGTAAGAGGACCCCTTAGGCTACTCAAGGAATGCTGGCTGTCAGAGGAAGATGACGTCAACCTGCTGGAGTATGTGATGAAGTTCAAAGAACGGCTGTCCACTGCTTTCCAGCTGGCGAGAGAGAATTTAGGAGCTGCTCAGGAGAAGATGAAGATTTGGTATGATACGAAGTCCAGGTTACGCCACTTTCAGCCAGATCAGGTTTTGATACTGCTACTGGTGCATAGGCAACCTCTTCAAGCCAAGTTTAGTGGTCCTTATTTCGTGGAGAAGAAAATCAGTGATGTCAACTATGTCATCGCCACACCAGATCATAGAAAGAACAAGCAACTTTGTCACATCAACATGCTAAAGTTATATCACAGGCGGGACGAAAATAACCCAGTCTGCACTGTAGCTGTTCCACCCGAGTCTGCAAGTGAAGTTCTCCCATGCAGCATGAGCCTGAGTGATAGTTTGGGGAAGAATCCTGATATCATGAATGATCTCCAGACTAAGCTTTCTCATCTAGCTCCCGAGGAAAGGCAGGAGTTTTCGGCATCACTGCAGGAGTACCTGCAAGTGTTCCATGCCACTCCAGGAAGGACCACTGTGTTGATGCATGATGTCGATGTTGGAGATGCAAAGCCAATTAAACTGCCTCCTTACCGTGTGAACCCAGTGAAAGTTCCTCTCATCGAGAAGGAGCTTGGCTACCTGTTGGACCACAAGATGATTGAGCCCTGTCAGAGCGAGTGGAGTTCTCCTGTCACTTTAGTCCCTAAGCCAGGTGGGTCACAGCGGCTTTACATCGACTACAGACGTGTTAATCAGATAACCAAAACTGACACTTACCCTCTCCCTCGTGTGGAAGATTGCATAGACAAGATCGGAAAGGCTAGGTACATAAGTAAGTTTGATTTGTTAAAGGGATACTGGCAAGTACCTATGACTGAACGTGCTAGGGAGATCTCATGTTTTGTAACACTAGGAAAGACTTTTGCATGTTCTGTAATGCCATATGGTATGAAGAATGCACCAGCCACTTTTCAGAAGCTCATGAATGTTGTAACAGAGGGTTTGGCAGGGTTTGTTGTTTATATTGATAATGTATTAATCTTCAGTGACAACTGGAAAGATCATCTATGCCATGTCAGTAAATTTCTTGAGCAATTGGTTCAGGCTAATCTTGTAGCTAATTTATCAAAGTGTGAGTTTGGTCAAGCTAAAGTTCAGTACCTTGGGTACGTAATTGGTGATGGACACGTTGCACCACCAGGAGCTAAGGTTCAGGTTATAAGTGATCTTCCCAGACCTAAAAGTAGGAAAGAGCTACAAAGATTTTTGGGAATGATAGGTTATTACAGGAGATTTGTTCTTAACTTTTCAATTCTTGTATCACCACTTACAGACCTACTGAAAAAGGGAGTTAAATTTGTCTGGACCGATAACTGTGAATCCTCTTTCAGCAAACTTAAAGCTATCCTATTAAGTCAGCCAGTGCTCGCTTCTCCAAATTTTGCTAAGCCTTTTAAGATGGCTGTTGACGCAAGTGATACAGGAGCTGGGGCTGTTTTGCTGCAAGAGGATGATCAGAGTATTGAACACCCTGTATCTTATTACAGTAAGAAGTTCACTCCACCTCAAAAGAACTACTCAACTATTGAGAAAGAGCTTTTGGCCTCGATTTTGGGTTTACAGCATTTTTCATTTTATTTGTGTTCTGGTTTTGACCCCATAGTCATTTATACCGATCATAACCCACTGAAATTCCTTAGTAAGTTTAAAGATAAAAATCAGAGATTGACAAGATGGAGTCTACTTCTTCAGGAGTATTCATTAGACATACAACATGTCAAGGGGAAAGAAAATGTTATTGCAGATTGCTTATCTAGACTTTAGACAGATTGTTTTAGAGTAATAAGGAATTTCCTTTGTAAATTTCTTTTTCTTTGTGGGGAGGTGTTACATAGCCTATGATTTCATCATCCCTTGTATAATTCTAACGTACAGTATGCTGCATGTTTGATCACGATTCGCCTCGTGGCTTCCATAGTGACCAGGCTTGCGTATTCTACCTCACTCCCCCCTTTTCCCCTTATAGTAGAGTAAGTCGTTCTTTTTGTTGTTCAGAGCAGGAGTGTCAACTCTTTGGCCCCTATGGCTTCATTTGCGCGTCCTTCTTACAAGTTGAATCAAGCTCTGCCGGCCCCTATAAAATGAGCTCAGTCTCTGCATTATTGCCACTTAGATCTACTCCTCATTTGGTTCACATCTCTGTCCTCCCCTGTATAGTGTATTATCTTTGTGAGTGCTCAGGAAGTCTCCAACCATCTGGCTGCTGTATAATTTGAGTATAAGTGTTGTTACCATTTTTCTTGTACTGTGTGGCCTAGGGTGTTGGTTCATGGGCCTGGTAGCGTTTTTGTGATTCATGTAGAATTTTAATGTCAGCCAATATTAATAATATTTTGTATCTGTAATAATATATCTTGCTTTAACTGAGCATTATCCGGTTTTCTCATTTATCAGGGCTGACATAGATAAATTTGGTCTTGCTAAATTCGTGTTAATAGAGGCTATTGCAGTTAACCATATATTTAACCTGTTTTTGCCATTACATCATCCTTATGAGTCCTGAATGTTTATTTGTTAGTTTGTGCATTAAACTTTAACTTGTAATTTTACCTAACTCATTTGTTTTGAACCTGGAACTTTGCAGGACAGTAGTGATTTTAGTATTCTCATTTGAAGTGTTCATTATCTCTCTCTGTTCCGTAACAATATATATACAGAGAGAGAGAGAGAGAGAGAGAGAGAGAGAGAGAGAGAGAGAGAGAGAGAGAGAGAGACAGACAGACAGAAAGAGTATCTATCTATCTATCTATCTATATAGATAGATAGATAGATAGTACGTTTGTCCTGTAGTCTAGTACCACAGGCTGGCATTTCCCGTCTCACAGTACTACTCATCAAAAACTCGCGAGGAGAATTGCTATTGCCGAAGAACTGTGTGCAGAAGTCGACCCATACATGGCTACGGGGAAAGTTATATTTGCTTACATTCCCATATACAAGATGGAAATAATCAAGAACACCAAGGAGGGGATGAATGGAGTAAAGATGAAAGTGCATACTCGAACAAGATAAAACTGTCAAGCAAATCCTCATCAAGGCCTTTTGGCCAGAAGATACCCTACAAGCTGCTATAAAACATATGAAGAGAACCTCCTGTTGGTGACTGAAGAAGAACGGACGTGATCTTCTGTTAGTTGTGGCACTTTGGGTCGGTCCTGAAACACCACTAGCAGTTTACAGGTTTTGATATCAGCTACTTGTAAAGGTACTTACAGAGTACAGTCCACATGTCCTCTCTGTTACTGTTGCCACTGCTAGGGACACTACGTAAAGTCGAGTACCAGTGAACAGAAGTTAGGGATAGGCGCCGGGCCACATCACAGAAGCTCGTGTTGAGCACGCGGAAAAGCTGACCGTCAAGAGTAAATGCTTTAATTGCAACATGGAGGGGAAGAATGTTTGACACAATGATTGCCCCATTCACCTCCAACATTGCACAAGAAAAAATAGAGGTAACTACCAACCATTACTGTCCACCCTCCGCGTGGTACTGGACATTCCTCCATCCTCTCAACAACGACGAAGAAATAAAGAAATGCTCGTCTCCAACATCAAACTGAGAGCCTGCTGGGCCTCTCCCACACCCCTCTACTCCCAGCCTCTGTCCTCCCTCTAACCGTCAGGGTGGTTCCCCCCCACCTTCATCTCACTGCTCAGCTGCAAGCCACGGTAATTGGGTGGAGAAAATAGAAACAGCTCCAGTGAGACAGGATGAAAGAATGGAAAACATAGAGAGAAAAAAAAAAAACTACGGCGGCTGTGTGGGAGAAGAATGAGTATCTAGTGGCATGTATCAACCCAAAGGTGCATGTGGATGGGATGGAAAAGAATGAGATTGGATGTAACAGTGTGGAGTAGAGCAAGGAGAGTAGTGTCACACAGGCTATATGCCTTGACTGCCCTATGGCAGTCTGCAGATGGAGAAGCCAGTAGTAGTGTGCAGAAATTGGTCGCAGATGAGCAAGGTAATGAAAATATAATCGCCCAAGATAACGAGAATAGAAGTAAAATTTCATGTCAGTGTAATGGAGTGTCTAATCTCAGTGGTATAAGAGTTGACCCTGTGCTGGGAAGTAACTGTGGTGGAAACTAAAAGTGGTCTGAGAAGAATGAAAAATTTACCATAAATATTATCTTTCAAAAGAGGTATTTCTGACATGTATTCAATTTTCTGGAATAATATCATGGAAGGAAAATAATGAGATTTGGTGATTTTTGTCGATGTTGGCGAATTTTCAACATCTATAGAGTCCTACAATTTTACATCATTTTAACTGAAAATATTATCATATACAGTCCCTACACAGATCATCATAAAAATGATCCTAGAATTTAAAGAAACGTTTCAGTGTTTATAGAACAAAATAAAAATATCTTTAAAAATCCCCAGTTTGAAAATTTCCCATATCGCCAAAACTTGCAATATTAAAAAATACAAGTCATTTTCATTTAAACAGACTAATGTTTAAGACACTGACAAAAATTCATGATCCTAGGTTTAATGATAGGGGAGTAGATAGCTGCTGAATATGAAAAATTACATTTTGTCAAAACGTGTGTCTAAAGTTACATGAACTGTAGTGCTGCTGTTGTGACCATTTTGTGGTGTATAATTATATACATTTATACCTACACCGACTCTGGTACCTGGTCCCCTGAGGATATACATATACCTTGAAGGCAATAAAGCAACAGATGTTCCCTCTAAAGTATAAAATCCATCAGGGTATCAGAGGACACTGGTGTTGCCAGGGTTGATCTCATATTTGTTAAAAGGCACTTGGACTCTAAAATGCATCTCCATCACTCTTTTTTTCAGTCTGTTTTGCTGGGTGGCTTGCTTGGCGTTATACAACGTTTCTCTTGAATCTGGAGTGCTTTTACTGCATCCTCTGAATACATTCAACAAAGATGTACAAGATGGCTCGTACCCACAGTTGAGGTCCAAGATTGTCACTTAACATGCAAACCTTGTTCTTGGCAGTACATTGTACCTCTGTATATCATAAAACTAATTTTAAAAATAGTGAAAAAGCATGGGAAGAAAAAGTTTAATACCATACATGGTGCGCTTTCGATCTGTGTTCTTACCACACACTTTTGGGTAGTTGCCCATGCCATAATTCCCATAACCCCCCAAAAAATCGATGAATAGTCGTAATACTTGGCACAACTGCTTAGCAAGCCTGATTGAACGTACAGAAATTTTTATCTGTTTTTCGATAATTTTCAAGTACAATATTTCACCAAGTTACTCCCCAAACGATGGAAACAAGGAAAATTTATGAGATCTTCAAATATGGTGGAATAGATATGGACATTAAGAGTGAAAATATAAAGCCTGTTATTAGATGCGCTAAAGTAGATTCACATGAAAAAAGGGCGCCTTTTATAAAAATCAAATAGTGCACATCACACACAAAGATATGAGAAGCCATAAAAATGGAAACAAAAAAATTAAGATGGATCAGCATGATATCTTTGTCCTGAGTTGGAATACTGCATCTATCAAGAAATACTTTTATGAATTTCGTATGTCTGGGATGAAAAACTATGTAGATGTTATCTGCATGCAGGAAACTGTGCCACATAACACTGGTCCAATTTCCCACATTCTAGAGTTATGTGGCATTTCAACTTAGTTTCTGAGTAGTCCCACTAAACTCATATACAGTCATGAACAATGCTAAGGGGATAAGGTAATCACCCTGTAGAGGTGAGGTTAATAACACATGTCTTCCTCCAACTCCCCCTCCTTACCCCCACCAAGGCACTGATTTGCTAGGCAGATGGAGTGGAGATATGAAGCTTCACTCACTCTCACGTCTTGTCGCATGTAATGTTAATTCCATTTATCCTACTATTGGGAGTATTATTACATGCACAGACCTTCAGTTCCATGGGTAGTAATTATAATGAAGTTTTAGCATATTTCTATAGAGTAACCCTAATGTATTGAGTCTCATTTACAAAAATTTGTCAAGCGTGTTCTAAGTGATATACTAAATTTTAAGTAACAGCAAAAAGTTTTTTTATTATTAGCCACATAAGTCTCTGTCCTGCCTTGGCCTCTGGAGAGGCACATATCCACCCACCCACTCATCCACCTACCCTCTCAACACATCCAACACAACCCACCGACCTCACCCCATCCACTCACCCTGCCCAGCCACCTGGGCAACCCACCCAGCCTGCCGATTCCTGCCAACCACCCTGGTAACCCACGAATGCCACCCAGGAATCTCACCCAACAATGCCACTAAACACATTCATCCACTCACCTCCCCATCTTCAACCCATCCAGCAACCCAATCCACCAACCACACCACCCACTCAGAGCACCCTGGACAAGAAATCTTTTCAGTCACCCTGGCGACCCGCCGTGTCCACATACTCTGGCGACCCACCGTGCCCACTTACTCTGGCGACCCACCGTGCCCACTCATCCACTTACTCTGACGACTCACCGTGTCCACTTACTCTGGCGATCCACCGTGCCCACTTACTCTGGCGACCCACCGTGCCCACTCATCCTGGTGACCCTCCCTGCCCACACGTTCTGACGACCTATTTTGTCCACCGACCCCTCCCACCCACGAATTCCACCCACCCTGCTCACCCAACAATGCCATTCATCATAGCCCCCCATACAACTCTCCCACCGTACCCACCCATTTCTCCCTGAACACTCATCCACCCTGCCCAACTACTCAACCCTGCCTACCCACCCAGCCTATCCACCCACTCCTCCCACCGACCCATCCACTCATCCGCATGCCCAACCACCCGTTTTACTCAACCCTATTTACTTCCCCATCACATTCACCCATTCGAACCCAACTCATCCAGCAAACTTATTCCATGCAAACCTAACATACCTACCCCTCCCCGACCACCCTCATATCCAGTCACTCACCCACCCAGCCCACTAAACGCAGCCATTCACTAGCCCTTCTACTCCTACAACCCACCCCAAGCCACTCCACATACAACACCCAACAACCCCTCCCCACCCACCACCGCATTTACCACTCCCCACACACCCTGGCGATGCACCGAGCTACCACACCCACCAACTCAACCTCATTAACCCCACCCAAGCAACCCACTGACTCCAACACACACACACACACACACACACACACACACACACACACACACACACACACACACACACACACAGTTAAGATACAAACACTAAGAATAACGCATTAACAGACAGACAT